>NC_141022.1:23162500-23362500 GCF_052040795.2 Danio rerio
CTGACACGATGCTGCCCTGGTGATTATATCGGTTAAAAATTGAATAGCAATTTTACTGACTTTATTACAAACATGCTCTGTTTTAAAAACGTTTTAAACTTATAAAACTTATAAAAATCACAGAGAGTTGTAACAAATATTTTAATCCCAGTTTATTTGTAAAAAATGTTCTGTGGACATGTGTATACATGTTAGTATAGAAAATATTAATTATATATTATATGAGAGCAATACCTAGTTACCAAAAAGTGGTTCTAATTGAATTTGCATTGCAAACCTTTGCTAGCTCCAGTTTCTGTCTCCGACGAGTGTGAAGCAGCTGGGATGAGAATCTGCACCCCCATGTAACAGTCGATGTAATGGTCCATTGTGGTAAAGAAGGAGCTGAGCTGAAAGGCAAAGCTCATGACTTACTGGTCAATCTACGTTTCTACTCTCATCTATGGTCATGAGCTTTGGGTCATGACCGAAAGCACAAGATCTTGGATACAAGCGGCCAAAATGATTTTCCTTTACAGGGTTGGCAGGGCGCAATCTTACAGACAGGGTGAGGAGCTCTGTCACCCGGGAGGAGCTCTAAGTTAAGCCGCTGCACCTCCACATCAAGAGAAGTCAGCTGAGGTGTCTCGGGCATCATTGAAAGTTGTTCCAGGCATGTCCCTCCGGGAGGAGGCCTCGGGGAAAACCCAGGACACGCTAGAGGGACTATGTCTCCTGCTCACCTGGGAATACCTTGGAATCCCCACCGGAGGAGCTGGAGGAAGTGTCCGGGGAGAGGGAAGTCTGAAGTTTTCACCTAAGACCCCATTACCCGGCCTCAGAAAAGCGGATGAAAATGACATGACATTGCAAACCTTAAATTTTCACCCATAAATTTCAAACTTTAAAAAATTCTTGAGTTCATGTTTATGTTTTCATGTTTTAAATGTGTTTAATTACTATACTTTCAAAATAATTTAGCATAAATATGCAGATTTTTTTGGACATAATTATGCTCAGAAATAGCCAAAAAAAATAAATAAATAAAAATCTGCAGATTATGTTTGGCCCTGTTGCTGAAGTGAAACTATGAGACGATTTGCTGTCATGATGATTTCTTTAAAAAACTGTTCGTCCATAAATATGTATTGTGATGTAATAATTACCAACAAACATCAAGTAAAGAAAACCCGCTTCGTAAATAATACATGCTAATAATGTTTATTAATCACACTTAGCAGTCATACAATTATCTTTGATAGTTCCAATTATTAATATTCCTCCTTTACTGTTTATTTATGGTCAGTCTTACCAGAGCAAACAACACCACTTCAATCAATCAATCAATCAATCAATCAATCAATCAATCAATCCTCCATCTCACATCTTATTGTCATCTCTTTGTCATCTCTTGAGGGAAAAGGGACAGAAAGGCACATTGCACTGTCGAGTTGTTTTTGAAAAAATGCAACTCTTTCTGTGCCAGCGCAATTATTCTGGCATAACCGGCTTGGGAATATAAGGCAATTATTTCTGCCGGCTAATTATTCGTTTTCATAATAAAGGTAATTTTTCACCCAGCAATTAGAAGTGGAATGGATGCTCTTGCTGTTTTTTGTCATTCGCTCTGTGACGGTGTGCTTCAGCAGACGGGATTAACGGGCAGGCCTCTCTTGGGCTCGTACGGTGTGGTCCTGCTAACCATTTTGATGCAGTCAATGATGGGACACACGCTCAGGCAGAGAGTGCAGCCGGTGCAGCTGTCCGTGATTACAGGAAGATGAGTCTCAGGGTCAAACTTAATAGCCTGTAAAAGAAGACCAAAAAAAAGCTATTACATTAAAGCAATTATCCACTCTCCATAGGAGGATTTCCCCCACTCATGGGAGAGCTTTTCAGAGAGGGGGAAGAAAAAAAAATGAAGCAACTACAATGACAAGCAGTGAGCACAATGTACTTGAAGGTAAATAATTGGCAGGATTATTTATTTCAGACTCTGTGTTTAGCTCTTTATATTTGCAATATGAATGAAGCAATGGACTATAATCGAATGACCTTCAAAAAAGACAAGTAATCGGAAAACATTTGCTGGCTTTGTGTATTTTTGCAAACAAAATCATATAGCTGTAAATGCTTTCATGTGTAACACATGGTGTATCATAACACATTAGGGTTGGTTTTGATATATACAATTATTGCTTAAACGTGCATAGATTTTGGTAAGGGAGTACACCTTTTGTGTGTTTGTAACGTTCGTAAGGCCCTCCAAATACACACTATTTATTATTATTTTTCCTTCATAATATGTTACACCCCAGGATGGTTCGACCCTCCATGTGTATTTATTAATTCATTTCCCTTCAACGTAGTCCCTTTTATCAGGGGTCGCCTTTGCGAAATGAACCGCCAACTATCCAGCATACATGTTTTACACAGCGGATGCTCTTCCAGGCGCAACCCAGAAATGGGAAATACCCATACAGACTGACATTCACACACACACTCATACACTACAGCCAATTAAGTTATTCCAATTCGCTTATATGTCTTCGGACTGTGGGGGAAACTGGAGCACCCAGAAGAAACCCATGCGAACACGGGGAAAACATGCAAACTCCACACAGAAATACCAGCTGGGACTCGAACCAGCAACCTTCTTGCTGTGAGGTGACAGTGCTAACCAATGAGCCATGCCACGTAGCACATAGTTAAGTCTTCGAAAATAATAATAATAGTAAAATAATTACGATAAAATAAATTCTTTGTATTATTTCTGAAATTACACTAGTTCAAAAGGCTTTTGTAAAATATATTTAGCATTTTCATCATATCTCTATGGTGGCTGAGAGAGCTTAATGCACTGCATTTAAGAAAACACACGCAATTACAAAAAACAACAGCAAATTAAGAAATTATCCTTATCAGTTTAACAGCAAACGTGTTGCAAATTCTCACAACACAAACAACCGAACAAACGTACTGCATTTTGTCATAACACTTGCAAATATACACGTAACACCAAAGAAATGCCCTGACTGTTGCTCAGTGAAGTTGGTGGTCTTTGAAAGGTCATTTTTTATTTTTTTTATTTTAAAATCCTTTGTTTTTTGAGTTTTTTTTTGTAAATTATTAGCCTAATTGATTGTTAACTGAAAGGTTGTGTTATTAACGTTATTTGCGTTGTGACAAAATGCAGTTTTTTTTTCTTCAGTTTCTTAATTGCATGCGTTTTCTTAAATTGCAGCGTTAAGCTCAGTATTTTCAGACATACTGTGAAAATGTCATTGCTCTGTTAAACATCATTTGGGAAATATTTAAAAAAGAAAAAAAAATTCAAAGGGGGCTAATAATTATGACTTCAACTCTATGTATATTGCCATTAGCTATGTTTCAATCCACTTATTTTAATTAGCTTTTGTTATTGTTATGTTATTGCCAAAAAGCTTTTGTAAAACATAATTAGCATTTTCTTCATATCTCACACACTTTTGGGATTTAATTTTGTATATAAACATCTATTGACAACCTATTGCAAAACGAAACATTATTCACATACTGACACACAAATAATTCAAATGTGTTGAAACAACACAATTCCAAGGTTATTTTGGAACAACCTAATTGTTTATGTTTATGTAATGTTTTATGTTCAATCCCCCTAAAATTGTAAAAATTAATACGTTTATTTTTATCGATGTGTGTTGGGAAAACATGAAGAATGATTATGTGGAATCCAGAATCTTTTACAGTGCACACACACACTTTTTGGGTGAGGTTTATGTGCATTTTTACTTTTGAATGATTTATTAATTAATAATAAAAAAGAAATACTAAATGCAATAATAATATGATAACATTCAAATGTGATATTTATTCACATATTCTCAACAAAGGAAAGTAACTGATTGGATGCAATATGGATTAAAATGACAATTTTTAAGATATGAAATGTTTAGAAAATTATGACCCGGATCGCAAAGCTTGTCAACAGATTTTGAGTGCATACATGATGTAATTAACGTTGTGTGTGCTTGTACCTGGTAGCCTGAGTCATTGCAGGTCATGTAGCATTTGCCACAGTTGATGCACATCTCAGGATCCACCAGGGCCTGCACTTGTTCAGTGTTGTCCAGCTCTTGGTAGGCGCCAATGTGCCTCAGCGCTCGGGCAATCACATCCTTCGCACAGAACAAAAGAAAAGAGACAGGGATTAAACGGCAAGACAAACAGTGGTGGCGTCTCAAAGAAACGGTTTGAATGGGAGCATTGAGTTCTTAAGTTAGCTTAATTAAATCAGCGCTGGAAGAAGCGGATGAGTTTTGATGTCTGACTGCTAGTTTGTGATCTCCATTTCCTCCTAGAGATCCCTCACAGCATAATCACCCCCAGGAACAAAGCTGTTTGTTTTGTTATGAGCAGCAAATAATACATATGCTACAAGACAGACTCACGGTACAGGACAGGCTAAACAACACCTTTACGGCGGGGAAACTGCACTCCTACGTCAAATTGCGGTGAGCATCAAAAATGGGAGGGATTTGGATCCTATTTTAATGTCAGAAAATTAAAAAAAGAGACTTATTGTGAGACTTAAAGAGATTTATCACACCAACATGACTGTGGACACACTATTCTTACACAGTTCTGTCTGAACAGCTTACAAAAGAGGGTTTTTATCATAGATGCCCAGTACCGCCGCTCCTTGTATGCAGGCTGCATAGGGCCTCAACTCCGGAGGGGGGCACCATCTCGGTTGCTCAAAATTTTTTTTTACATTTATCTTATAATATTATTAACATAAAGTGAGTGTGAATAAAACATATATTGATAATATGTTGTTAAATACATTTAGACAATTCATTTTATGACAAACGCAAAAACAAACATGTGATGTATTTTTTTCCGTGGATGCGCAAAGCAGCCCGGTCCAATTATCTTTGCAGCTTCTAGCAACATATACATTAGTTATAATTATTGCAATTAAGTTGCAGCTTTATGCCCAGGAAAAGACAGCAGCGGTCTGGAGCCAGGAAGCGGAAAAAGTACAAGGTGAGTTGCGTGCATCACTTTCAGGTAACTTATGTCCATCAATCTGGAAATCATATTTTTGGTTGTTCAAGTAAATTAGTAAGGCTAACATATAAACTTCTCCACAACTGCACCAAATCTGCCTTTTGTGTTGTTGTTTACATTCAGTTTCTTGCTTTGCTGCTGTGCATTGTGCTTAAACTATCACAGGACATGCTTTCTTTTGACGTTTGCCCCTCTTTCCCATGTTGCTGATACATACACACACTCAATTATTATAAATAACTTGTGCAATACTTTACAATTCTGTTTGCACACCAGCTAACCACACATGCACTGCATAATTATTTCACTGTCTCTTTTATTTATTATATAGTTATTGTATTATGTTATATATATATTTATATAGTATATAATTCTTTGCAGTTGTTTATTGTTTTGTTTATTTCTGTACATTTCCTATTGCTGCTGTTGTTATTGCTTGTATCACTGCAATGACAATATAGTCTCTTTAGTCTTTACATTGGTGGATTGATGTGTTTTTAATAGGTCAGTTTTATTTTTTTGTACATTACTGTATGAAATAACAAAGCTGACTAATATTCTGTGATTTCTGAAAGATCAATAATATAAAATGAGTCAAAGTACAGTAAGTACTGTAATGGTACGGCCATAAACAATTTTTTATTGCATAAATTCTTTAATAATTATTTTTTCCTGAATGTTAGCAAAGACTTTTGTTTAAAAATACACTCAATAATTCTTAAGAACCACAAATGTCCTTGATTTTTACTGACAGTAAGGGTCAGTTTTTGTCACCACAGATTATAGTGCAAGTTAAATCCACATTTTGGTTGTAGTTTAGACACATTATGAAGAGTGCTCGACTAGCCCATTGTCTTAGTGGTATGTGATGAGTTGTTTTTTTTTTTCTGTAAATGATTAATTTCTTCTGTATTGTACAGGGTGGTTCAATGCTTAAATTTTTCACAAAAGAAGATGAGGTGTCCTGATCCAGCACTGCTCCAGAGGCACCAGCAGCTGCACAGGTTAAGACACAGGATGCAGCACTGAGGACCGTCCATCTCTACAGGTACACAGAGGGTTTTATTCCTTACCTTTTGTAAATGTTTGAAACTAGGAATGCTTCTGCACAAGACATGTCAGGGTTTATTTTAATGTAAACTATTATTTTGTAATGTAAATATTTAAATGTTTAAGTATAATTTTGAGTGTTTAAATGTATATTTATGCATATAAAAAAATAAATAATAAATAAATAAATAAATAAATAAATAAATAAATAAATAAATATGTTTGTGTGTTTTTGTTTCTCTGAGGGGGGCACCACAGTAAAATTTTGCTTAGGGCACCCTTTTGGCCAGCAGCGGCCCTGCAGGTGCCCTTTAATGCCCAAAGGCATTAAAAAGGAAAATCAAAAGTAATTTGCAATTTTTTTTTAATATAATTTTTCTTTCCAGCAGCCATTACTCCAATCTTCAGACCAGAAATGCTGATTTCTTGTTCATTATCAAACCTTAATATTTATTTTTGTAGATACAGTGACACAATTAAATGATAAGGAAATGTAATTATTAAAATTGTTTATGTTAAAAAACTTTGATATCATAATGTTTAAAGTTCCCTTACTGGATAAAATTATCTTAAAAACATATATAAATATATGTAATTATTGTAATTGTAATATGTCATTATAATATATTTAAAATGACAGTTTACATACATCCAAAGTACTGAAAAGTAATTTACCAAATAACAGTTACTTTTTAAATACATTTATTAAATTGACAAATCAGCATAAAATGTAATTAATCTGAGTCCCTATATATATTTAACTAAATAAGCAATGCCTCAATACCAAATAGTTGAATGATATTTGAAGATCAGACTTACTTTGACATTAGGGATTGGTTTTTTGGGGATGTTTACTCTAGCAGCGCCGGTGTCCATGATCACATCACCGCTGGCATCTTTCTTGTACTTCGCCAGTGCCTGAGTCTTCGTTTGCAAGTACGGCCCGAAACTAGGCAGACTCTTAAAGAGAGAAAAAATGATATATTCAAAGTTTAAGGTTTAGTTCAGGTACAAGACAGGCTAAAGATGAACTGCAGAATCAACACCTTCATGGACATTGTAAATATTATTGTGATTTTAGTAGCAAAATTCTGTGAATTGCTAATTATGCTATTTATTACCCTTACATCATTCCAATACACAGAAACCTTTAGTTAGTTTATTTTCAGAATGCAAATTAAGATATTTTAGATGAAATCCTGGTGCTCTCTCATCCTCCATTGATAGCAAAAGACGTTCAAAGTCCAAACAAGGAACCAAAAACACTGTCAGCACATTTTACCTAACGTCAGTGGTGATCATAAAAAGTTCCATGAATCATTTTTGTCCACCAAAAAAATTAAGAAATAACTGTTCACCTATGTCTTCCCCATTAGATCAGGGTGTGCATATACTACAGGGAATACAATGATTGCATGTTGCACTGCTGAATCTAATGGCAATATATTGTACTGCCAATAGTAAACCCTAATCTGTCACTGAAGAGAAGATATTGGTGAGGAGTCATACTGTAACTGTACACCTAAATAATCTAATTCAGTCATCATTCACTTGTTGCAAACCATTGAGAAAAGCTGAAAACCGTTGTCCATTGACTTTCATTGTATTCGTTTATATTTTATTGGATGTCAATGGCTACTAGTTTCCAATATTCTTCAAAATACGTTATTTTTTTCTTCAAGAGAAAGAAAGGAAACTCGTAAAGCTTTGAAAGCACTTGAGGGTCAGTAAACGGTGAGCACATATTAATATTGGGTGAAATATCCCTTTAATACACACCAATAAACTTTGATTTGTGACTTTCTATTTATTTTTCTATGAATATACATGAACTACTCATCCATTCAGCATTATAAAAATGTATGTTAATTACTGTTTAATGAAAGTTAGTTATTAGAAAATTATAACAAGACAAGATAGACATAAAACACGTGAGGCGTGGACGTTTCATATGCATATTTAAATAAAACCAGGCTTTTTACTCCGATTTAATGGAAGGTGTGATAAAACATCCTTGCTATCACTTCCCACATCCATTTAGAACAAAAGTGGTTGTAGTGCCATCTTTGCCTCAGAGTCCTGCACACACGCCTGACCCTCCAGAGCAGCGGGGCTAAAGAGGCGATTCGTATTCACAGTCACACTCTCATACCGACGCAGCGAGCCTGAGAGGTGGCCATAAAAGAGCCTGGAGGCTTCGCTCTCCAAAGGCCATTCGACAGGAAACGTCGGCTCCACTGACGAGAAATCAAGTTTGCCACAAAATTAGCCATCCTTTTAATGGAGCCATAAAGCGAATCTGCAATGAATTGTTAGGAAATCGTATAATACTACCGGTAATTGCAAGGATTAGCTGGTCAAACTAATGGTTTGACACTAAAATGGTAATGAATGGTAATTTGAGGGAAATGGACTTATGGGTTGCTGATGGGCACCACTTCCAATAACTGATATTTTCATTATTTTTAATTTTTTTTTTATAAATGCTCTATTATGAAGAAGTCTTTTTTGGAGGCTAATTATCATATTGATAATTCGAAACGTTCAAGCAAACACTGAATATTCTTAATGATGGTTTCGTTCTGCGTTTCTCCTCGTGACCTCTCTGCAAAAGAATAGAGGATTTTAACAACAGCCTATTCCACCTTTCCTGCAACAAGTATTCCTTTCAACGCCTGCTGCAAATCCATTCGTCCCAACGACGGGACATTTAAATTGGTCTAGCATTTTCCCAGTCACACAATCTCCTCAAAGCTGTCATCCACAAGCGTCTGTAACCCTTCATTTCCACCATGGCCAGATGGAAGTGTCTCCGCCGCAAAGGAAAAATCAAAACACGACGAGACTTAGTTATTAGCCGAGCGCGTCAAACTTCTCACAAGAGTGTTGTTTTTTTTAAAGGGGGTCATTTGATGCATTTCATGTTTGTAGTATGTGTGCTTGTGTGTTATGTAGCTGATTGTATATGTATATGGTTTGCAAAAACAAAACAATATATTTCTATCTAAAATACAAGACCTGCTGAAAACACCTAATTCCAAATTTCCCTCACATGTTGAAAGTCACTATGTGGAAATATTTGCATAATTTCATCATTATCGTTTTTGAAGTTGTGTCGCAGGGATTTGGGGAAAACTAAACACTTTATTTGGCCTTCAGAAAGTGTGGGTCGATATCAACTGTTGGTGAAGACTGCAGTCGTGTAGTTTTAAGGACATTCGTTAGACATGCATGGTTTTCTTCAACATTAAATAACATGTCTTTTCAAAAGAGTGTCACATTCAGATCATGCATCAAAAGCATGAAGGTAAAAGTAATTATGATATTATTACATACTGTAATTGACCCTTTGCTAAGCCACACACAAAAACCACCATCTACCAATCGTGGCTTAGCAACCGTACGTGCAGACCAGAGCATTGTGCATATGGATTGTGCAAATCTGATACCCGGCATCCCTAAAGTGGACGGGATGGTAAAATTTTTTCCCTTTTACTTACTGTACATTGTTATGGGTCAATGATGCTAATATTTGACACAAATCTATCAGTTTCCCCTTTCTGGCTGTTCTTTCTATGAATTGATTTTGTAGAAGGAGCGTCCATGCGTGTTTCCTCGTCAGTTAGTAACACTATATTTCATTGCACAACATTTAGTCGATCAGGCTTTTTGGCTAAAAAAGAAAAATCACTGTTTAATTTGTTATTATTAGATTATTTTTAAATTTCACCTCTCCTGCTGTGCATGAACTAAGCTGTTGAATGGTCAGCGTATGAAGCGGCTAGGCTAAGCTAGCTTAAATTTTGATCGAATTATTCTCTAATCGGTTGCCCATTATGTCATAAATATATACTCCTGTAATGCATACTGCAGTCCTTTTTTGTCTGGCTTTCTCAGATATCTCACCCGTTCGCCAAAAATGACTAATTATATCCCTGGCAATGCCTGACACTGGCGCACAGACATTGTAAAAGCCGTGCCAGGCACAAAAGCTTGAAAAGCTTAGCAAAAGTAACTAAGGAGGGCGAGGTTTAGGGAAGGGTCAATTGTTTTACTTTATACAAGCAAAGTTAGGGAGCTGTACTGCCGCTCCCTATATGCAGAGTATGCAGGTTGCGTAGGGGACCAACTCCAGAGGGGGGCACCATCTTGTTGCTCAAAAAAAAAAGCATATTCATACATTCATTCATTTATTCATTCATTCACTTTTCAGCTTAGACCCTTTATTAAGCTGGGCTCGCCACAGCGGAATTAACTGCCAACTTATCCAGCATATGTTTTTTTACGCAGCGGATGCCCTTCCAGCTGCAACTCATCACTGGGAAACACCCATACAGTCATTCCCACACAAATACTATGGCCATTTAGTATACCCAATTCACCTGTACCGCATGTCTTTGGGCTTGTGGGGGAAACTGGAGCACCCAGAGGAAACCCACGTGAACGCGGGGAGAATATGCAAACTCCTCACAGAATTGCTAACTGACCCAGTTGAGGCTTGAACCAGTGATCTTCTTGTTGTGAGGCAACAGCACTACCTACTGCGCCACCGCGTCGTCCTCAAAAATGTATATATTATTATTAATAATTTAGTAATATTAACATACACTCAGTGTAAATAAAAATACATTGATAATATGTTGATAAATACATTTAAATATTTTATTTTATGACACTTGCAAAAAAAAAAAAAAACTGAACAAAAAAATTCACATTTTTTTGTGTGCGCATGCAACCACGTACGCGCGGCCCACTTATCATGCGGCTGCTAGCAGCATATAATTATTATTACTTGATGCAAGTTGCAGCTCTAAAAGACAGCAAGAAGAGAGCCAAGAAGCCAAGAGGAACCAAGAAGAGGATAAAGTACAAGATGAATCGCGTGCATTACTTTCAGGTAACTTATGTGAATGAATCTGAAAAACATATTTTGGTTGCTTAAGTAAATTAGTAAGGCTAACGTTTACACACACACACACACACACACACACACACACACACACACACACACACACACACACACACACACACACACACACACACACACACACACACACACACACACACACACACACACACACACACACACACACACACACACACACACACACACATATATATATATAAACAACTTAATGGGTTAATTCACCCAAACATGAAAATTCCATTATCAATTTCTCATCTTCATGTCATTCCAAACTCTTGAGACTTTTGATCATCTTTTGAACACAAATAAAGATATTTTATATGAAAAACGACTGAAGTTCTCAGCTCCTTCATAGGCAGCAAGGGTTCCAACTTCCAGTAAAGGAAACAAAAACATTAATCATGTCAATTCAATTCAATTCAATTCAGCTTTACTTGTATAGCGCTTTTACAATGTAGATTGTGTCAGAGCAGCTTCACATAAATGGTCATAGTAACTGGAACAGTGTGGTTCAGGTTTTAGTGTTTAAGTCCAGTTCAGTTCAGTTTAGCTCAGTTCAGTGTGATTAAATCATTACTGAGAGTTCAAACACTGAAGAGCAAAGGCATCGATGCGTAGCTCTACCGATCCTGAACCATGCGAGCCAGTGTCAAAACATTTCATGTAACTTCATTTGTCCAGCTGTAATCATATGAATGCTATAAAATGTTTTTTGCTCCCATTCTGGACTTTAAAGGACTTAGGACCATTGCTGTCTATAAAGGATAAGGGAGCTCACAGATTTCATCCATGAACATTTTGATTTGTGTTCCAAAAATGAATGGAACCAAATTTTTTTAGTTTACAAATATGATCAGTAAAAGCTCTGTCATATTTTTGAAAGCAGTAGCTCATCTGCAGTTGACAAATGATACATGCTAAAATAAAACACCCATGGGCTATTTTTAGCCAAAACTTCACAGACACATTCTAGGGAAATCAGAGACTTAAAAGTGCTCCCCAAATTCCACATTTATACACTATTCAATGGCATAAATAGTGTGCATTTACTCTGCAAAAAAAAAAAAAAAAAAAGATTCTAAAAAGAACAAATGTACTTATATCCAGATAAAACCCTGCACTCAACTCAATCAATAAAAATCAATCAATATAAATAAGTGTGGAATGTTGAACATGCACTCAATGATCGCAGCTTTGCTCAAATAGTGAAAGTGGAGGAGCTGTTGATGAATGGGAGGTGCTATTAGGCACAGAGTTTGAATCATTTTAATGATTTCGGATTGATTTATTTGATTTATTTAGTGCAAGCAAAATTTTCCTACGCATGTGATTATGCTGCCTCTAAATAGTGAATCACAGGTACTATTTGGTAGTTTGGCCTAATTTTTTTTTTACAAATGTTACAACCGTTAAACGTCATCAGGGAAATGGTTTGAGTTTTTGGAGGACACTAAACTCATAAACTACTGTACAGTACGTGGTTAAGTGTATATTGCAACATTGGCTCATTCTGAAAACGTAGCCCTATATACATTTCTGTAGATCGCAAATTATGTAGCCAGATGTGAGCATTTAGTCTAAAACTAAAACTTTGGGGCGGTATGACGCCGATCCTTTTCGCGCTCACCAGCTGACCACAAACCTCAGTGTGGACGGCTCTCCTGCGGTTTCCAGTTTATCCAGTTAGCTCGCCATGTACATTGGAAGACTTGAGTAGCAGAGTGCAGTTGACCGCAACGACGGGGTTTGAATCCGTGAAGAACAGTTCCAGAAAGCGGGTAAGTCAAAAACAGAATTAAAAAAATTTAAAAAGTAAATAACAGGGTGAGAATGCACACTTTCTTGTTTTTGTACTGTATTTTGTACCATCTGGAGCCAACACCTAAGCTTTTTACTCATCATACTGTAGCACAACTGAAAAAATGAGGTGAGGGCTTTTCTTTTTCTGGATTGCTTTTTATTACTGGTGATTGGGTTTAGGAAAGGGGGTGGGTGGGTCAGTCAATTTGTCAGTTAGTCAGGCATTCTGTCAATCAGTCGACAGCAGTCTCTGGTGGATTTACACAGGAACAGCAGGAGCCAATGGCACGCAAGAAAAAAAATTGTGATCTCAAAAAGTGTACACAGCAGCTTCTGGTGGATTCGTGAAAAAAAAAGCAAAATCTACAAAATAAATAAATAAATAAATAAAAAATGTAGCTCCTGGGACGTATTTCGCAATCTCCAGAAATGTATATAAAGGTATGTTTTCAGAATGAGCCTGGGTTGGTATAAAGCATGCATAAAAGTGTATAGTGTGTCATTTGTGATTCAACTTTATATTACATATTGTCAAAAGTGGTATCATATGACCCCTTTAAAAAAGTAGCAGGCAGAATGAAAAAGAGGGGTATATTAGAGAAATCAGAGAAACAAATCTATGGTGGCGGTGTTGACTGCAGGACTAATGGCTAGCTTAAGGGGGGCGCATCCTCCATGTATTTATTTCCCTGTAGAGCTAACACTGGTGGCCCTGTTCTAATCCTGCATAAAAGCATTAGTCTCAGAGGCGCAGGCTGACAGTCTAATGAATCAAGCGCTCGAGCCCTGCAGCAGACAGTCTGAGAAAGCCATCGGGAGATAAACGTACACACACATACACACACCGGTCCCATTCTCATGCTCACAAAAACACACAGGCCAGACACAGGCATGTCATTAACAGCGTATCAGTCAAAATAAACAGCAGGACAACTGGCTCGCTTGTGAAACCTTGATTACATGGCAACTTTCAACACTACTTTGTTTTTTAAGGAGGTGACAGCTTGCTATTAAAAAGAAACAGCCTGAGGGTGTGCTGTACAAAATATAAAAGTCAATTTCTTGGGGCATTTTCTGACAGCACCAGTAAGAAGAAAAAAGGTAATGGTTGGGGAAGTCCCAAAACTGAAGCTGAACATGCAAATGCCACAAATTAACTACTGTAAAATGAGATATTGTAGCATCAGAAGCAGGTTAATATACACTCATCAGCCACTTTATTAGGTACACCTGTCCAACTGCTCGTTAACGCAAATTTCTAATCAGCCAATCACATGGCAGCAACTCAATGCATTTAGGCATGCAGACATGGTCAAGACGATCTGTCTATCAGCAGTTCAAACCGAGCATCAGAATGGGGAGGAAAGGTGATTTGATTGACTTTAATCGGGACATGGTTGTTGGTGCCAGACGAGCTGGTCTGAGAATTTCAGAAACTGCTGATCTACTGGGATTTTCACGCAAAACAATCCCTAGGGTTTATGTGAAATAGTCAGAAAAAAAAATATCCAGTGAGCGGCAGTTCTGTGGGCGCAAATGATATTATTCAAACATATAAATGGCACGGTACGGTATTTATTGAATAATTTACAGGAAAAACAAAACAAAAACGAAAAGTCTTTTTTCGAAGACTCGAAAAAAGTGTCAAAAGTGTTTATTTACCTCAGCACTGAACATATAAATGACATACAAATTAGCTATCTATCTGTAAGTTTTGAAACAGGAACTTTAATTTTTCAATTTTATTAACAAAAAACTATTAAACCATAACAAAAAATAAAGTTTCAGTTTAGTATTGTTGAAAACTCATCACATTCAACATTTAATCACTCACTCACTTAGATAGAGATGGGTTTTTTGAGGAAAATTATCATATAACCATAATCTGGTAAAAGCTGGGATCTCTGGGCATGTCCCCTGCAACAGAAAAAACCCCTCTCATTTGGGACTGAGGTTTCTGGGACAGAGAGATACGATTTAGCCAAGGTTGACAGCAGTGGGTAACATTGTGCATTGTCTTTCCACCAATTGAGAGGACAAGCCATGAGTGGGATAGAGGTCTCTTTACGGTACAAGTGAATGTCTGCATCAATTCAACAAGTGTGCTGTGTTCTGCAGTCCCTATGACTGTTTTTAGTCGTATTCCCCGACTTATATTTCACCACAGTCTTGCAGTGCCTGTGTTACACCATATTCTGTGACCGTCAAAATATGTCAGGTCACAGAATATGGTGTAACATCTGCATACAGTTTTTTTCTTTGTCTGTCACCTTTTCTACTTTTTCGTATCTTTTTGGAAAGAAACCGAAATGCTTCCACACATCCGATTTAAAACCCGCTTTAGGTTCGATCATTTCCAGCTCTTTTTCTTCCCCGCTACTAGCAACACAGTCCATTTCCGCATTACTGGATCTGTAGCGACAACAGACCGCAAAGGATGATGGCCATGGCTAGGCTGATGGGAATTGTAGTTCCCGCTACCTCCCATTCGCTTCATTCGCCTAAGCAAACTTTTCTCAGAAATATAGTTTTGAGTACATCCCTAATATATACTGTGTGTTACTCCCAATGTACTGGTAGCAATGAACTTGTTTTAACTGAAGAAAAAAAATCACCTACATCTTGATGGCCTTTATTTGGTTTAAGTACCCCCTAATGTGGAACAGCTCATTAATACTGTATTTTTATTTATGTTTTTACATGCATTGACAGCTAAGCTTAATTGCCCAACAGACTTGAAAAAGTATTTCTGTCAGCATGTTTTTTTTATTATTTTCTGTGCTAATCAACATGCCACAGATGCTGTCCATTCAGCTTTGAACACAATTTCTTTAATGACATATAAAACACGCAATATCTTTTTCTTCCTTTTCTATTTTTTCTTTTTTGCCTAAAACAGAAGCCAATCTGCTGTTCCAAAATTAAACAAGAACTTTCAACAGGACAACCATTGATTTTAATACCCAGCCCACACAGACACAGGTGCCACAAAACAACAAAAATCACTCCATCACGACTCACCACGAGGGGTGTGTGTTATTAATTGTCAACAAAAATACTGTAATTTTTATTTTAACAATGTATGAGCTGACATTATCCAGCATCACTCACATCACAAAAAACAAACAAACAAAAACATGTCTTAAGTGTTCAAAATCATTCACTGCATAATGAAATCTATTAGAATAGCCTGAAGTTCTGAAAACAACAACAACAACAACAAAATCACTTCATGGATTTTAGTTTTCTGTATTTTTAGGTAATGATACAATTATATAAGTAATATCACACAAGCATTTGTGACATTTTTTTGTTTTGTTTTTCATTTAAGGGCATTCATAAAGAGAGCCGTTTGCAGCGGTTTTGCAGCAAATACTCTAACCTTATCTTCAACCCCCAAACTGAGTGTTCATCAGAAAGATATAGCAAAATGTCATGACTACAAATGTTTTTAAGTTACTTTAACTTGTTTTAATAAGTTTATCAGGTGGCAACTACATATTTAAATAGTATGCAAAGTCATTTTGATTGATACATGTTGAGATGACTAGAAAAGTTCTTTTGATTCAACAACAACAAAAAAATAAGATAGCAATATTTTTTGCAGCGTAGAAATACAAATAATCAAACTAACCAAATCAATAAAAATCAAGCTGAGAGGAATCTATCTTTTCAAATCTATCCATGTCAGTTTGACCTGCATACAAATGAGAGGAGAATGGGGATTTTTAAGCATATCTGATTATATTTGGAAATGAAGCTTATTTACATTTCAAGCTGGAGTTAGAAACTTGTCTGTTTTCATATTTCAGTTTATTTGCTCTGTATATATTTAATATTCCTCTAACCAAGTAGGCGCAATAACCATAAAATGCTAATTTAAGTGATTTGTTTGTTTATTTATTTTCCATTAAAAATCTTTTTAAAGGACATGATGCACTCTATGACCCGGTGTAAATTACATTTGGATTTTCAAGGAAAATGGCAGAAATTTTATTACTTTGAAAAAATAAGACAAAAATGCCTTTTTACCTTTTTGGATACCTTGTTAAATTTTGGAGGCTTTACCCAATTACCCATATATATATATATATATATATATATATATATATATATATATATATATATATATATATATATATATATATATATATACATATACATATACATATATATATATATATATATATATATATATATATATATATATATATATATATATATATAAACAAACTTGTTGTACTCAAAAACAAAATAAAACTATACAGTACACTGCCACCATTAGTATTAATACAATCTAAGAATAACATTGCTCATATCTTATCAAACCATAACAATTATTATTATTGTTATATTTTGTTCTCAAAATGTTAATGTTAACATCAGCATTGCATTGCTATGAGCATTTAGAGCATATTAGCATTACATATTCCAATATTCATTTGTTTCTGCTCAGAAAGAAAAAAAAATAACAATATATAACTATTTTATATATTATATAAACAAAATGTCATGAGATACATACAATTACGACAATTGCTAGAATTTTTGGAATTATTATTTAATAACCTGTATAAAATTAAGACACATTTGACACAATGGACGGATCGGAAAATAATAACAACAACAACAATAATAATAATAATAATAATGGTAATAATAATAATAATAATAATAATAATAATATAATAATAATAATAATAATAATAAAACAACAACAACAACAACAACAACAACAACAATAATAATAATAATAATGGTAATATAATAATAATAATATAATAATAACAATAATAATAAAACAACAATAATAATAATAATAATAATAATAATAATAATAATAATAATAATAATAATAATAATAATAATAATAATAATTATTATTATTATAAAATAAAACAATAAAATAAAAAATCATTTATAGTACATAAAAAAAACAATACCAAATACCAAAAAACTATAAGAAATAATTCATTCATTCATTTTCTTGTCGGCTCAGTCCCTCCACCAATCCGGGGTCACCACAGCGGAACGAACCGCCAACTTATCCTGCAAGCCCTTTACGCAGCGGAGGCCCTTCCAGCCGCAACCCATCTCTGGGAAACATACACACACACATTCACACACACACAATCATACACTACGGACAATTTAGCCTACCCAATTCACCTGTACCGCATGTCTTTGGACTGTGGGGGAAACCGGAGCACCCGGAGGAAACCCACTCGAAGGCAGGGAGAACATGCAAACTCCACACAGAAACGCCAACTGAACCGAGGTTCGAACCAGCGACCCAACGACCTTCTTGCTGTGAGGCAACAGCACTACCTACTGTGCCACTGCCTCGCCCATAAGAAATAATAATAAATAAAAATAAATAAATAATAATAATAATAAATGTAGTAACACAGTAACAGAAAAACCCTTGTGCTCCTGGCCATTTTGACCTGTGAGGGTTACTTTAAAATAATATACAATTATTGTAAATCCCTACTAACAGTCTTTCATGTCCTTCTCACATCTCACCAGAACCACACACAAAGCAACCCAACCACCATTTTGCCTCTGGCAGGCTTACGAGTAAATGTTCGCTACTTAAATGGTAACCAGCAGAAATCCCTGACTCCCATTCTAACTTCAGTCTTTCAGACACACAAACTTCAGTCTGCCCGCCTCATAGCAACCCATTCAGCCCTATTAGACGAGCGTGTTCTCCTTCTCTCTCTGTTTTCTGTTTAACGACGAGCCTCGGCGTATCTGCTTTATGCTAATTCACTCTAAGATCATTCAGCGGACTCAAAGACGAGTCTACAAAGCATTACACTTAACAATGGAAAAGGAAAATATAATGATGGGGAGTCTTCACAAAGAATGTTTTTTTTTTTTTACAAAAAAAAAAACACTGAAAGAAAAAGAAAATGCCATTTGCTTTGGGTGCCTGATAAACAGACAGGTTGAATACTCGCATATAAAAGCGTGTGCTAAACAACAGTTATACAAACGTGTTGGTTGGAAAAGGAATCTTTCTCTTTTCTGTCTTTCTATTGAGGAGGAGGCTCTTTTTTTCTTTCTTGCTTTCTTTTTTTTTTTTTTTTTTTTGCGGGTCCACTCCATGAGGAGTGCTGTTTTAATGAGAGGAGCTACACGCACTGCCAAATCTCATGTCCCGGGCAACCAGAAAGCCTCTGCTAATTAGATGCAGAGCTTTTCCAAAACACAGGGCTTGTCAATTCTCCCATCTCCCCTCTGGATTGTAAATCAAGAGTGCAGTGGAGGAAGGAGCGCACATTATGTCAGTGTGGGCTGAGTGATTTAAATTATACACGAATTAGAATGGAAGCCCGGCCTCCTCTGTTCTGTAGCATTACGCCGATCGCCTAGGGATTCGACGAGAGAGAAGCGTTAATCTTTATCCTTGCCTTGTAATGGGCGCTAATCGCACTTTTAAGAGCTAAAAAGACCTCACTCCACAGATATATACAGTAGCGTGCTATGGAAAGGCGTTTCAGAAAGACGTCAGTTGAATGTTATTTCGGTCTGAATGTGGAAAGCTGTTGTGTCCGGCTGAGGCGTCATCACATGATTTCATTACCCGTGGAGAGTCTGACCTGCAGTGACATTGCTGACTCTGTCAAGCTTAATCTTGCATTTCTGAGGCCTTATAAATATGATCAAACCTTTATTGGGGAAAAAAAACCTGCTGTATACAATTAACCAAATCCCTTCATGCCTTCATCAAATTAAATTTATTCACATAGAGGCATATTAAATGCAGAAGTCTGCTTTAACGTTTAAATGGCTTATGGGGAGTATTGAGTTTATTTAGTAACAAAGTTTAGTTTAGTGACTGGAATTAAATTACTTTTCCACTGATAAAATAAAGTATGGTATTATTTTTTTGTTTTTAGGTAATTTAATTTAGTTTATTCTAATGTAATTGCCTTAAATATGGTAAATAAATTCTACAGTTATGGATAAATCAATTTTATAGAAGCACATTAATTGCATTTTAAGTTATGCAAATATACAGGAGGATTAAAAAAAATATCACAACTTTAAAAATCTGTATTTAATCAAAGAAACATGATGACAACAGTGCTCCTAGTGACCAGATGAGCAACCAAATGAAACTTCGGAGCTTCCTCAAATCGACAACAGAAAGAGATCAGCTCTCCTTTTCTTCTTTGCTGAGTTCTTGATTTTTAAAGCTGTGTTTTGAAGAATAACACACATTTTCAACTAAAGACGTTACATTTATTAAGATGATAGAACATGCTTAATAAACAATAAATTAAGACAATAATAATATATGGTATGTATGTAATGTGGTGTCATTACATTTCCTTTTAACATGATGTTTAGATTTTGTGCAGTTTTTTGAACTACTTATTTAAAATAAGCAGAATCAACACAATTATTGAGGATTGTTTTGGACAACTTAATTGTTTTATGTTTAATTCATTTAAATTTGTAAAAACAGTTAAGTTACATTATTCGGTTGAGTTGGGACACCATGAAGGAATTGTGTGGAATCCAGCATTTTTGACAGTGTATTACATTTTTAACAAAGCTAAAAGGCCACTGACACATAAAAAAAAAATAAAGAGATTCAATTGGATGGTTTCTGTGAAAAGATTTATTTGTATTTATGTATTTCTTTTTTAATTTATGTACACTGAACAAAAATGATTCAAAGATGACTTTTAAGTTAAGTAGTTGTTTATTTGGGCTAAATTTAAACAAATTAAGTTAATCATTACTAAACTTTGTTTAAATTCAACACATTAAAATTGTTTGCAAAAATTTTGCAGACAATTTTTTTCAGTGTAATTGACTTATTTTTCAGAAAAGGTAATTCAAAGAGAAATTTAAATACAATTTTAATTATGTAATTAGACTTTTTTAAAATTTTGTAACACTGATTAAATGTGAAGTAAAGCTCATCATAATTCAGTGTAACATATATTCAGTTGAAGTCAGGATTATTAGCACCCCTTTTGATTTTTTTTCTTTTTTTAATATTTCCCGAATGATGTTTAACAGAGCAAGGACATTTTTTTTTTCTTTTTTTCTTTTTTTTTGAGCAAGGACATTTTCACAGTATGTTCAGGAGAAAGTCTTATTTGTTTTACTTTGGCAAGAATAAAAGCAGGTTTAAATTTTTTGATAAACATTTTAAGGTCAAAATTATTAGACCCCTTCAGCTATATTTATTTCTATTGTCTACAGTACAAACTATCGTTCTACATTAACTTGCCTAATTACCCTAACTTGCCTAATTAACCTAGTTAAGTCTTTAAATGTCACTTTAAGCTGTATAGAAGTGTCTTAAAATATCTAGTCAAATATTATTTACTGTCATTATGGCAAAGATAAAATAAATCAGCTATTAGAGATGAGTTATTAAAACTATTATGTTTAGAAATGGGTTGAAAATAATTGACTGTCCTTTCAACAGAAAATGGGGGGAAAACAAACAGGAGGGGTTCTGACTTAAACTGTATGTATACACATATCCACTTACACTTAAGTGTAAAGATTTTAAGGAATAACTGCATTGCATTATATATTTTTCATCCACAATAAAAAGTACGGATCGTTGATCATAAACCTAGCATTAAAATATCACAAACATTTTTTTTTGGGAGATACTGTATTTAGTCTTACATAGTGTTCTGAAGATCTTACAGATTTGCATTACAAACAAGTTTGTCTTACTCATCTAGTTAATAAACACAAATTAGCAACTGATGCATCACTTATACTCACATAATACATGCACTTTTTTTTCAGACACCATTATATTCATTCATTTATTCATTCATTCACTCATTTATTCATTTTCTTTCGGCATAGTCCCTTTATTCATCAGGGGTCATCACAGCGGAATGAATCACCAGCTTATCCACTATTTGTTTTACACAGCAGATGCCCTTCCTGCTGCAACCCAGTACTAGGAAACATCCATACACTCTTGCATTAACACACATACACTACGGCCAATTTAGCCACCGTGCTGCCACATTTTATTCAACCAATATAAATTTCTGTTTTTACAACTTAATTGTGAAATTACTGTGGCAGGCTTTGCGGGTTTAAAATATCTACCACAGTTAAGAGTAAAAACTCTTACAAGACTAA
This sequence comes from Danio rerio, assembly GCF_052040795.2. Classification (NCBI taxonomy): domain Eukaryota; kingdom Metazoa; phylum Chordata; class Actinopteri; order Cypriniformes; family Danionidae; genus Danio; species Danio rerio. The sequence goes on from NC_141022.1 coordinate 23,184,471, forward strand.
CAGATTTTTTTATATTTTTAATTCCAAACAAAGCTTCTAATCAGTGTGCGACTTCATTACTAAAAGTTTGGCTTTTTAGTGCATATTCAATTTACTGGATCCTCTTATGCAATGGCTCTAAATAATACCGAATAAAATAGGAAAACATTAATCCCCCAAGCTCATGTTAATATAAGGAGCTCAGTGCTGGTATCATGGTGGGCATTGATCGCTGCACTTTAATTGGCTCCAGGCAGTGAATTTGCTCTTGTTTGGCGGATAAAGAAATACTGTATTAGCCAAGACCACACATCTCTTTTTGTGTCTCCTCTCATCAGGGTGCAAAATAATGGAAACCTTTTGCCAGTGTCCTCACTCCATTTTAGAGCAGCAGCAAACATTCAGAAAACAGTGTGAGTGTGTGTGTGTCTCTGTGAGTGTGTTGGGACCTGTTTTACATGCTATTTTTTGTGAGTTGATGAAGAACTGCAGAGTTTCTTGAAATGTAGCAAGTCTCTAAAGCTTCTCCTAAAACTTGGACTTGTGTGACCAGCATGGATCTTTAAAACGACAGAAGTACCACACAATAACAACCTGAAATATCTGAAAAATAAGCATATACATCTATGGAATTCATCGGAAATAGGTAGATGAATTGATTTAGGATAAGCGTTCCTAAAAATTAAACACGATTTGTTTTACTGCAGCAAAAACACCCCATTCTTTGCAACTCATTTATGGTTACGCAGCGATTCAAACTAATTTCTGAACGAATCAGTCAAAAAGAAGGCTTTGACCATCATCAATGGTGTCATTGCTCCAAAATGATACAAGCCTCGTTTCTAAAAGCTTCTGGAATTTCCCAACACATGCTCCAAAACCCATCTGCTACCAACTGAACTACAATCCCATCATTACGTACTCACACACCAGTTGCAGTTCACCCCGCTGATTACACATACACAGCTGGTAACTCATCATAGACTGATTACCTGGACTTTATATTGACCTCTCTCTCACTCACTCACACACACACACACACACACTTTACTGAGTCTTGTTGTTTGAGCTTAACATCACTATACAGAACACACAGTGCTAATTGACATTAGCAAACATTTCATTTAATGAAATCTTTAAGCAAAACTACAAAACTGAATAAAAAATGTGTTTATGTAGATCTGTCTTCATCTTATGTTAATTAAAACACTAAAAATAATAATTTATAAATCAATTTGCATTTTTTGTTGTTTACCTGTTTTCTGCAGGCTTTATAATCATTTGTTCCCCTTCGGTTGGGGAACTTCAGTGCCATGAATGGGAGGATTCGGATCAGAAGCCGCTTATCTGGAGAGTATTGAACGGGCCAATGAATGAAATTAATTGGCAGCGTAAGCTTGCGCAGGTGTGCGACATCTGCAATTATCTCAGCATATAAGCACACCTGAAGCCAGCAGACGCCATCCTTTTCGCTTCAGATCCTTTCTGAGTGAGTCGATGAGGGTTCCTCTTGCTGATCAGCACTTCAGAGCGAACGAGTGTGTCTCCCGGTCCAGAGTGGGTCTTCGCGGTGGCAGACGGTCGAGCTGGGTTACTCCCTTGCCTGCGGTTCTTTGGGTCCGGTCCTCCAGAGCGGTGCGTATAGTTGCAACTTTCCTAAAAGAGCAACACAGTCGTGCAGCACGTCCTTTTCAGGATGGCGCTCCGACTGTGCGTTTCTGGATGCGGGGGTTTCCTGTCTCCGGATGATGGACACGATCACTGCATTGCATGTTTGGGGGTCCAGCATGTTAATGCGGTGCTCGCGGGCGGTTCATGTCGTCATTGCGATGCCATGACCGTTGCACAGCTAAGATCGCGGCTAACTTTCGCAAGAGAGCGAGCCACCCCAGTTGCCTCCTGCTCTAAAAAAGCAGCGGGCGCTCGGGCAGATCTGAGGGTTTCAGCGGGAGCTAATCCGCCGCCCACGGGCTCGCGGACCTCTCGCTCCTCACGGCGCTCCATCCAAGCTTCGGGTGGTGAGAGTGATCCGTCTAACCAGATGGTAGCTCTCACACTCGCTGACACCGGAGATCAGATGTCCTCCGCGGCATCGGAGGGTGGGCTTTCACTGTCCGACGAAGATCCGGACCCGCTCGCCCCCTCCGGGCAGGTGAGCGCTGTCAAATCGGATCCTGAAGCGGACATGTTAGCCGTGCTTTCCCGGGCTGCTTCGGCCGTGGGGTTGGAGATGGTTTATCCCCCAGCTCCGCGGCCGGACCGACTAGATGGGTGCTACGTAGAGGACCAGAAGGCGAAGCCTTCGAAGCCTCTCGTCCCCTTCTTCCCGGAAGTGCACAGTAGGCTCACGCAGTCCTGGAGGGCACCTTTCTCTGCCCGTGCTGCGAGTGCCTCCGCCCTCACCGCCCTTGACGGCGGAGCTGCCAGGGGGTATGAGGCGATCCCGTCAGTGGAGCGCGCTATCGCGGTCAATCTTTGTCCGCGCGGCGCCTCTACGTGGCGGGGTTTGCCCCGCCTCCCGTCCAAAGCCTGTAGGTTGTCTGCCTCCCTCGGAGCCAGAGCTTATAAGGCTGCGGGCCAGGCTGCTTCTGCTTTGCACGCGATGGCCACCTACCAGCGCTACCAAGCGCAGGCGCTGGCCGAGCTGCACGAGGGCGGGTCCAACCCAAGCTTATTACATGAGCTGCGCACCGCGACCGACTATGCTCTTCGGACTACTAAGTCCGCCGCGTGTGCGCTGGGGAGGACGATGTCCACACTTGTGGTTCAGGAACGCCACCTCTGGCTAAACCTGGCCGATATGCGCGACGTTGACAAAGTTCGCTTTCTTGACTCGCCCATATCCCAGGCTGGCCTGTTCGGCGACACCGTCGGTGAATTCACCCAGGAATTCAAGGCGGTGAAAGAGCAGTCGGATGCGATGGGCAATGTCATCTATCGGCGTGGCCGTAAGCCCGCTCCGCCCGCCGAGCCATCCACCTCCGCTGTTCCTCGCCGAGGGCGCCCGCCAACGAGTGCTGCCCCGCCCCCGCCTGCGCCTCCGGCCAAGCGGGCGCGGCGTTCACCTCGAAAGCAGGCAGCCCCTCCTGCCCAGGGCGCCGTTAAGTCCGGTAAACGGACCGCGAAGCGTCCCTGAGACAGGCCATCCGGAGAAGAGGAAACTTGCTCTTTCCCCGCTGGAGGGCGGGGCCCCGATAACAACGGTACTTTTCAGTGCCACCAAAACATCAGTAAAAGAGCACTTTTTCCCTTCCCCGGATGTGACTGCACGAGTTCTGCCAGTCCGGGACGCGCTGCCTTCCGGCTCGCAGACTCTACGTGCTTCGCCAGTGGCTCACGAGCGCTGGGGGGACGGTCTCCCTTTCCTCAGCCCTCCAGCCCCCTCTCCGGAGTCAGGGTGCGGAGCCAGAGCGAATCACTCTCCTCCAGCTCTTCCGCGGGACCCTCGTGCTTCCCGGATCAGCACACCCACTCCGCGCTGCCCCACCGCTGGTACGTCAGCGATTGTAGCGATGACTCCATTAGCGAGGGCTCTGCCTGCCTGGTTAGCGCGGGCCAGCCCCTCGCGGTGGCTCATACGCACAATCAGACTCGGTTACGCGATTCAGTTCGCGAAACGGCCCCCCAAGTTTACGGGCGTGTATTTCTCCAGGGTCAACCCCCTGTCCGCCCCTGTCTTGCGAGAGGAGATTGCTGCCCTCCTGGCGAAGGGTGCAATCGAGCCGGTTCCTCCAGCCGAGATGGAGAGTGGGTTTTACAGCCCATACTTCATCGTACCCAAAAAGAGCGGTGGGTCACGGCCAATCCTAGATCTGCGCGTTTTGAACCGCTGTCTGCACAAGCTGCCGTTCAGAATGCTCACGCAGAGGCGCATTCTCCAATGCGTTCGTCCTCGGGATTGGTTTGCAGCCATAGACCTGAAGGACGCGTATTTCCATGTCTCCATTCTTCTACGCCACCGCCAATTTCTGCGGTTTGCGTTCGAGGGTCGAGCGTGGCAGTACAAGGTCCTCCCCTTCGGGCTCTCTCTGTCTCCGCGGGTCTTCACCAAACTCGCGGAGGGTGCCCTAGCGCCCCTTCGGCTCGCGGGCATTCGCATACTCAATTATCTCGACGACTGGCTGATTTTAGCCCACTCGCGGGAGCAATTGATTATGCACAGGGACAAGGTGCTTCGGCATCTCCGCCTACTGGGGCTTCAGGTCAACCGAGAAAAGAGCAAACTCGCCCCCGTGCAGAGGATTTCTTTTCTCGGGATGGAGCTGGACTCGATCACCATGGTAGCGCACCTCTCCGAGGAACGCGCTCGCCTGTTGCTGAACTGTCTGAGGGAGCTCGACAGCAAACTAGTGGTCCCACTGAAGTTCTTTCAGAGGCTCCTGGGGCATATGGCATCCGCAGCCGCCGTCACGCCGCTCGGGTTGCTCCATATGAGACCACTTCAGCACTGGCTTCACGATCGGGTCCCCAGACGCGCATGGCACGCGGGCACACACCGGGTCTCGGTTACTGCGCTGTGTCGCCGCGCCCTCAGCCCTTGGAACGACCCCTCGTTCCTACAGGCCGGTGTGCCTCTAGGACAGGCGTCCAGCCATGTTGTTGTTTCAACAGACGCTTCCAACACGAGTTGGGGGGCCGTGTGTCGCGGGCATGCGGCTGCGGGCCTCTGCAAGGGTGCCCAGCTGCATTGGCATATCAATCGCCTAGAGCTGTTGGCAGTGTTCCTCGCTCTCCACCGCTTTTTACCGGTGCTGGAGCGGCAACACGTGCTGGTCAGGACGGACAGTATGGCGGCGGCGGCGTATATCAACCGCATGGGGGGTATGCGCTCTCGCCGCATGTCTCAGCTCGCCCGCCGTCTGCTCCTCTGGAGTCACCCGCGGCTGAAATCGCTGCGCGCCATTCACGTCCCAGGCACGCTCAATCGTGCAGCCGATGCGCTCTCACGACAGCTGTTACGCCCTGGAGAATGGAGACTCCACCCCGAGTCTGTTCAGCTGATATGGGCGCGATTCGGGGAGGCCCAGATCGATCTGTTTGCTTCCCCCGAGAACGCTCACTGCCAGTTGTTTTTTTCCCTGACCGAGGGCTCTCTCGGCACGGATGCACTGGCCCACAGCTGGCCTCGGGGCATGCGCAAGTATGCGTTTCCCCCAGTGAGCCTGCTCGCGCAGTTTCTGTGCAAGGTCAGGGAGGACGAGGAACAGGTTCTGCTAGTTGCGCCCCTTTGGCCCAACCGGACCTGGATATCAGAGCTCTCACTCCTCGCGACGGCCCTCCCCTGGCGGATCCCTTTGAGAGAGGACCTACTCTCTCAGGGACAGGGCACCATCTGGCACCCTCGCCCCGATCTTTGGAACCTCCACGTGTGGTCCCTAGACGCGAGGAAGACTTAGGTAACCTACCGACTGCGGTGGTTAATACCATCACTCAGGCTAGAGCCCCCTCCACGAGGCGCGCCTACGCCCTGAAGTGGAGTCTATTCACTGAATGGTGCGTCTCTCGCAGAGAAGACCCCCGAAATTGCCAGATTAGTGTTGTGCTCTCTTTCCTTCAAGAGAAGTTGGACAGCAGGCTGTCGCCCTCCACTCTCAAGGTTTACGTGGCCGCCATCTCCGCTTATCATAGCGCGGTAGCTGGCGGCACCGTGGGAAAGCATAACCTGGTCATCCAGTTCCTTAGGGGTGCTAGGCGAATTAATCCATCTCGCCCCCCTCTCATGCCCTCTTGGGATCTCGCCCTCGTTCTCACGAGTCTGCGATCCGATCCCTTTGAGCCACTCGAATCAGTATCTCTAAGATTTCTGTCCCTGAAGACAGCTCTGCTGGTTGCGTTGGCCTCCATCAAGAGGGTCGGGACCTGGAGGCATTTTCGGTCAGTGACTCGTGCCTGGAATTCGGGCCGGATTACTCTCACGTCATCCTGAGACCCCGCCCCGGTTATGTGCCCAAGGTTCCTACCACCCCCTTTAGAGATCAGGTAGTGAACCTGCAAGCGCTGCCCCCGGAGGAGGCAGACCCAGCCCTTTCTTTAATTTGTCCAGTTCGCGCTCTGCGCATTTATGTGGACCGTACTCAGAATTTTAGATCATCTGAGCAGCTCTTTGTCTGTTATGGCGGTCGGCAGCAGGGAAGTGCCGTATCAAAACAAAGATTATCCCACTGGATTGTGGATGCCATTTCACTCGCTTATTCGAGTCGAGGTCAGCCGTGTCCCCCGGGAGTTCGTGCACACTCCACTCGGAGCGTTGCATCCTCTTGGGCGCGTGCACGCGGCGCCTCTCTAACAGACATCTGTAGAGCTGCGGGCTGGGCGACACCCAACACATTTGCAAGGTTTTACAATCTGCGAGTGGAGCTGGTTTCCTCAAGGGTATTAGGTAACCCTTTGGTGATTGAGGAGACAACTCGGTAGGGTGTTGAAACACGCTTGCGGCGCCATTCTCCCTAACACGGAGGTACGTGCGCCTTTTTTATCTGTCAGTAAAGTTCCCCGTCAGGTGAGCCCTGCAGATTCCTCCGTGGCCCCCAGCACTGACTCAGCGGAGGAGTCACTTGCTGGCCCACTACGTTGTAGGTCTGCCCGCTGGTCAGCCCGCGTTTTGAGTATAGGTGCCTGCTATGCGTGATCCCCACTAGGCGATCCCATATGCTTATTCCGCCACGGTTAAGTCCCCCCCCTGGGTGGACCCGTGTCTTCCCTCTCCGCTAACCACTCTTTTGCTATGCGTACTCCCCCTTTTTAGGGCTAGTCCATAGGTAAATTCTGCCATCTATCCCCCCCTTGGGTAACGGATGGCCTCCGCAGCGTCCTCCCTATCAGGATTGCACGCTTCCCAACGTACTGTCGTATTTCCTAGAATTATCTAGATGCTCACGACTTCCCAAAAAATATATCTAAATCCGTAAAACTTCTGTTGAAGTAGGATAAATTAGGGCCAGGGACACGTTGGAGGACCGCGCCCCCCATGATGTGGGTGCGTCACGCTTGCTTGACTATCTCCTCATCGGGGGTGTTGGTAAGGTGCAGTCATTATGGCGCTTTCCATATTCTCCCATTCATGGCACTGAAGTTCCCCAACCGAAGGGGAACGTTCGAGGTTACAGAAGTAACCCTTCGTTCCCCGAGGAGGGGAACGGAAGTGCCATATTCCGTCGCCATAATGACTGTCCCTTAGCTGTTTGAAAGTCTCTTCAGCTTAAAAGGATGGCGTCTGCTGGCTTCAGGTGTGCTTATATGCTGAGATAATTGCAGATGTCGCACACCTGCGCAAGCTTACGCTGCCAATTAATTTCATTCATTGGCCCGTTCAATACTCTCCAGATAAGCGGCTTCTGATCCGAATCCTCCCATTCATGGCACTTCCGTTCCCCTCCTCGGGGAACGAAGGGTTACTTCTGTAACCTCGAACGTTCATTGTATTTCGTTACATTTTGTTTTTCTAATTAGGTTTAAAAAAATCGTAACACAATTTATATTTCTCCACTTACAGGCTAAGTCAGAATTATTAACCCCGTTTATCCCCCCATCCCCAATTTCTGTTTAATGTAAAGAATATTTTTTTCAACACATTTCTAAACATAATAGTTTTAATAACTCATTTCTGATAACTAATTTTTTAAATAACAGTAAATAATATTTTTCCAGATATTATTTGCTTAAATATTGCTTAAGAAGGATATTAATATTGACCTTCAAACAGTATTTAAATTGTATTTTAGCTGAATTAAAACAACTTACTCAGACGACAAAATACTATAGGACATACTGTGAAAAATTCCTTGCTCTGTTAAGTATAATTTGGGAAATATATAAAAAAAAAAACATATAGGAGGGCTTAACATTTTGACTTCAACTGTATATTTCAGTTATTGGTTAACAATGAATTAGTTTTCAGTGTCAATCAAAATATTCATCTGGGATTAGTTGACTCCTAAAAAGTTTAAGTTTTCTCTTTCATTCTTTTACACCAAAAACAAATACTTTTACAGTTTAATGACTAATAATTCCGCATGAAATAACAATATATCATGCACAGAAGTAGGATTAATTTAAACTTAATTTAAAGTCTGCCCATGTTACATGCTGTCATAATCACCAGCAATCTAGCCCATGCAGATTGCTGGAGAACTACAAATCTGCCACCAAATAAACTACACATATTTATTAAATTTCCCATTTTTTGTATTTTTATTAAGGTCTACCCTAACCCCAACCATCACAGTACTGTAAAAATATTAATCATTGTTATACAGTGTTACAAAAATGATGCTAAATTGATGACGTCTCTGCAGCTGTATCCTATCAAGACTTTACCATAAACAATAACATTATTAAAATAAATAAAATCATAATTTCGGAATATTTGTACAAGTCGGGATTCGAACCCAAAAGCCATTTGCAGCACATTAACTATGTGCACACACACAGTCCACTAACCTATATGAGAGTTTTAATCTGACCCTGTAGGTCAAATGCAGATTTGCCAGCTCGAAACGCTTTTGAAATAATCAATGCTTTAAATTGCTTTAGTCACATGACCTGTGCGTTTCAAATCACCTAAGTCACGTGACTTGGGTGTTTCAGATCATGGTTCGGTGCAGTGTTTCTAAACACTTCTCGACACTGTGTCGAACCATCAGTTTCACATCAGCCCTATAAAGAACTGCACGTGGATCCTCACCTCCGTTGTCCCAACCTGTATGTTAATCCTGCACAAGTGTAAAAATAAGTTATAAGTTGCTGGCTGCAGTTCATTTAAAGGCTACTGATAATAACACACCAATAACACAAACTCCTGAATCCTACACATTCCATTTCAGGATGTCTAGAACAGTTTAACTAAGCACAAAAACTGACTGACTAAATAAATAAATAAATAAATAATTTGCAGTATATTTGCATATGTTGACAAATACACAAGTTTCCAATGTTTTGAAATAAAAGAAAATAAAAGTATCTAAACACCCTCCTGTAACACCTAGCCTCCCCAAAACACTGTGTCTGTTTCTGGACAGAGCTCTATAGACACCCTGTTGGCAGAGAGATAGTGAGTCAGAGCGAAAGAGAGTGAGAGAGAGAGAGATTTCGCCTCTCATGTTTTTCGAAATCATGTCGTTGTAGTCGAGGAATAGCACTTATCAGTTCACAGTGTTTTTCCTCCTCCATCACTTTCAACAGAAGCACAAAGCTGTTTATGGAGAGAGAAACATTTGCATATGTTTGTGTGCTTTCGTTTTTTTTTATGCTGCATGAATACGGTGTAGTGATGGGGAAAATATCTCTTTGTGCAACTGTGAAATTTCAATGGAGAGCTGAGTTTGGCTGCCGCTGAGAAAGAGAGAGAGAGAGGGAGACAAACATAATCACAATTCAAATAATTTAGTGATATTAAAAATAAATATATGGTAATTGCAGTCAGAAAACACAGCTCTGATTTAGTTAACAATTCAACATCCTTGCAGTTTGTGCTCACTGTGTAATGCAATTCACAACTAAAAGACAAACAGGCAAAAAAAAAATCATTCATATTGATCACACAAGTATTTAAAACAATAAAATTGGGGGTTTCACACCACATTTTACACAGCAGCATAGCTGAAGGCCCCTACTGGTCAAACGGTCATAGGGTCACGAAGCGGGTCTGAGGAAGCCTGGAGCTTCTTTCACGCTAAGTAGAGGAAAGTAAATTTTGTTCACCCCTTTTAGCATCTTCCTCCCAGCTATTTTACTAACACCCGCAACCTTATGCATCCTTCATGACTCAATAAAGCATTATCTCCACACCAGGCGGGTTTTGCCTGTTTAATTGCAACACAAATCACTAAAGGTTATCCAGAAGTAAAGTTTCCTTTTTCTAAAGCGAGCCTTAGGCAACCAGCCACACAAAATACTCACCTTTCCAATGAGCTCGCTCACATGGGGAACGGGCTTGCCCTTCTGGTGGCGAATGGTGGGAGGAGACTGGCCGTCCCAATCGTGCAGCTCCTCTATGCTTTTTAGATACAGCAGCGCCTTCAGGCCTAAACAGTAGTCCTCGATCACTGTGAAGTCCTGGTTCTGCACGGCACTGCATACCTGTTAAATACACACAGATGAACAGACTTCAAGGCCAAGACTTATTTGAAAGAGCAGTAATTACACTATCTATAACATCTTATTTAAAAGTAGAGTCTGTTCAATGGCTCAGTGAAACACAATAGGCAGAGAGCTGATTGTGTGGTTGCAGAGGAACAGGACTGGGTTTCATTTCATTTGAGTTTTTTAGTTATAATCTTCCTTTACGTTGAAGCTCTGGAATCAGATTTAAAAATTGGACAAATCTTTGACAATTCAAATTGCTTTCGTTTAAGTAGAAAACCTACTGTATTTCATTTTTTCCTTATTAGGTCATTTGCTTTTCTGTGCATTGAACAGACATTGAAGTTTGGGGGCAAAATATGACCATATCACCCCAATTTAATGCTCCTTACACAGGCACAGGATTCCGTTTTGATTCTAAAATATTGCTTCTTACCTATAAAGCTTCAATAATCTAGCTCCTGTTTATCTAATCAACCTTCTGTCTCACTACAATCCAACTTTGAGATCTCAAAACTCAGGGCTTCTGGTAGTACCTAGAATAGCAAAGTCTACTAAAGGAGGTTGAGCCTTCTCATTTATGGCTCCTAATCGCTGGAATAGGCTTCCTGATAATGTCTGAGACCCAGACACACTCTCTCAGTTAAAAACTACTGTAGATTAAATAATATGTTTTTAGTAAAACATTCACACAATGCATCACATAATGGTGTGATGCCAGAGTGTGCTCCAATGCATGTGAGTGAGCTTGACAACTACCTGTAGAACACACTCCTCCTTAGTGCACCAGACATTTTGTTAGAAGTACTCATATGCTTTACATGTTTGCTTCTATGTTTGTTTATATAAATACTATTTTCATTGTAATACAGCTCTTCAGTTTTGCATCTCATTTAAATACACTATGAACAGCAGCTACGCTGATTATTTTCTTTATTCTCTAGTTCCACTTGGGGATACTCATCCCGAGGCCTCTAGAGATTATGCAGCACCATTGATGCAATCCAAGACATGATCGCAAGGTATCCATAATCCCGAACCATTCCGTATTCTAAGCTGATGCTGTGGTGATCATGGAGGAGCGGTGCATGAGACAGACGAGTCTTCGCATTGATCCCGTGGGCCAGCCTGAGCACTCGCCAATGACCTACTCACACATGCAGGACTCCATGATGAACGTCTAGTGTTCTCCTGCCCCTGGGGCCTAGACTACAGCTCTGCCCAGAGGAGAAATGGTCATGTCCAACTAAGCCTGATTTCTCTTAAGTTTTTTTTCCTACACTTTTGTCAATTGACGAAATTTGTTCCTTGCCACTGCCTTGCTTGGTTTGGGACTTGTGAGCTGCGCATCGATGGATTTGCTCTTCAGTGTTTGGACTTCCAGCAGAGAAATTTAAACCACACTGAACTGAACTAAACTGAACTTCAACTCTGAAAATTGAACTGACACAATTTCAGTTTATTATAATCGTCTATGTAAAGCTGCTTTGACACAATCCACATTGTAAAAGCGCTATAGAAATAAAGATGAATTGAATTTAAATATAATAGCTTATAAAAAAATTATATAATATTTATATTTATAAATTTATACTAATTTAAATAGTTAAAAAAAAAACTTGATAATTTTTTTCAAGCAAGAGTGCAGTAAGAATCAACAAAAGCTTTTTATTTCAAATAAATTCTCGTGTTTTAACTTGCTATTCATACAACAATCCTTTTTTCCACCAAAAATTAATCCTTATCAACTCTGACAATGAGAAGAAATGTTTCTTTAGAAGCAAATCTACATACTGGAATGATTCCTGAAGCCTTTAGATCACAGAAAATGCATATTTACTTGAATTAAATGATTAAGTGAAGTTTATTTGTAAACTAATTTTGAGAGGATTACGTGCTTATGATTTACAACAGCCAGTCCTGCATTAGCTTATCATGATCCTCCAATCATTTGATTCTTAAGTTACTATAGATAATGACTGTCTTCATTCCACATTTATTTTTGTCCAGAAGAAACCTCCCTTCCTCCCTTTCTCCTCCTTTTTTTCTCATAGATTAGGCAGCACGGCAGCCTAGTGGTTAGCACTGTTGCTCCACAGCAAGAACACTGCAGGCTCTGGTCCACGCCGGGCTGATTGGTGTTTCTGTGGAGAGTTTGCATGTTCTTCCCGTGTCCGCATGGGTTTCCCCCAGGTTCCCCGGTTTAATGCCACCGTCCAAAGATATGCATCATACATAACAGACTAAGCCAGATGACCACTTTGTCTAGCTCCTAGCATCAGTTTCTTTCCCTCTCAAAGTAGTTCACTTTAGCCACTTCAGCCAAGGAGTTTTTGAGATCTACCTGAGCTCAATCTCCCCTCTCGTTCTGCGAACGGCAGGGAGCCCTGGGCTCGAGGACAGCATGCCAAACAAGCTTATGATAAATCATCAGCTAAGTGTGAACTCTTGAAATTGTTCATCGAAAAACATTTATTGGATTTAATATATATTAATATTTAAGTTAAGTGGTCAAAAGCCATTTATATGAGCTGAATTTAAACAAACACATTAAATTTAGTAATGTTCAATTTAATTTGTTTTTTTTTAAATTCAGCCAATATAAATAGTTTGCAACAATTTGTAATAAACCATTTTTTCAAACAATATTTTAAGCAAATATATGGAGATTAAACCTTTATCATATAGCATTAGAAACCTTAGATAGATAACATTAGATTCTGATCCTTACCTTTTGAACCCCTATCTGGTGAAAGAAGGGAAGAAAGGAACTTCTAGGGAATAAGTTTTCAAAGTTACAGTGCTTTCACTGTACATTTTGTCTCTCTCTCAACAATCAAGGAAATTTTTATTCCTTGCGATATGACCTCTTCAATAATGAGACAAAGTCTGCCACACAGTGTCAAGTTTAACAGAGACAGATTCATCTTTTCCACCGTAAATTGGCTGTTTAACCCCTCACCTCAAATATCATCGAAACGTTTCCTAACACAAAAGTGCAACGAGTTCGCAGCATTCTACACTCATAAGATCAAACAAACCAAAGCTGGTACTTGTCCTTTTGGAGTGGTCTCTAACATTCGATCTATGGCTGTAAAAAATATAATGTCCAGTTTCTCAGTCATCAGCCTTAATAAACCCACTAAGGTCACATCACATACAAATTCTTCAAGGGTCCTTTTTTGACCTATTTCACACTAACTTGCTCAAAACAGTATTAAATTCCTAATTATGAGACATCCTGAACATTGTTAATCAGTTCCTTCAGCAAATAATTTTTCACATACTCTAAAGACAGCATTTGTTAGGGCTGTGGTGAAGCAAAGCGATGCTGATTTTCTTCCAGTCTGACAAAGTAATTGAAAACGTAGTATTCTTATAGCTCAATAATGGTCTCAACATTAATAATCCTAATGAGACATTCTAGTGTGGCCTTATCATAGCCCTAAAATTGCTCATTTAACAGATCTGCGAGTTAATAAGATAAACTGTCAATCTTGATAATCTAGATATTTCAGATCTCAGTTTTTAATGCTGGATCATAAGCAGTGGTGGAAAGGGTACTGAAAAATCATACTTAAGTAAAAGTACCATTACTTGCCCAGAAATGTAGTGCAAGTAGAGTAAAAGTATTGTAAATAATACTCAAAAGTATAAGTAAAAAGTAGATCTTTCAAAAGTACTCAAGAGTAGTGAGTATTACCCTGTAAAAAGCTGATACATTTACATGTAATTTGTGGATGTGTGTAAACGTAACATTCTGTAGTTCATTTAGTTATTGTTCAGCAGTAACACAATGTCATAAAGCGTTAATATTAGGTAAGATTTACGTTGTGATGTCAGATGACCAAAAATCAATGTCTAGCCATTGTCTAGGAACAATGTTATTTTGATGTCCAATAACAACATCAAATTATGTTGATTTTTGTTTATTTTTTTTATTTTAGGTTGTGTTGGAAAACGACCAAAATCCAATGCTGAGCCAACATCTTAAACCAGCATCATATTGACGTCAAATACTAACATTTGTCAGGTATGACAGCAAAATCCAACATCTGATAGACGTCATATTGTTAAAGGTGCAGTAGGTGATTGTCTTCAGAAACATTTTTTGTTGTGCTGGTTGGAAGTCTCTTCACAGTCCAATAGTAATGATTGCAGTAAATGATCCAAATGTGTTTTTAAGAATTTTTATATTCTGGGTAAAGCATAAAACAAAACAATGTTCATCCAATTAAATAGAGTCGGACCGACATCTCCCATAATTCTGATAAGCAGGTCAGACTGTCTGTCAGCAATTGTAAATTTGGACTTCTGCGCATCTGTTCACGCAGATCCGCCATTAGCCCATCTGCATCACAAAAGCATGCGGGCGAGCGATCTGCGGGCCGCTCGCCGATGCTGAGTCGGAGCCACTGAAGGACAGACGCGCTCGGGCCGATTACTGTAAAGCCAGGCGCGGGTATAATTCGCCCTTAAAGTGGCCGCGCGGTCACGAGACGGACCGGGAGAAATCAAAGGCTGAATTGAAACTTTTGAAAAACCTGAATCAGTATTATTTAGCATGCTGGAGGAAGGACGACACATGGCTGAAGTATCACTGTTAGACAGGTAATGTTTTAAAACTTAGTCAGGCTAAGCTTATGTTAGATTGTGTTGTTATGAATGACTTGTATGCACAGACGTTGTTCAGCCACTGAAATCTCCTGGTGAAAGATTGATGTGATTATTCTCAGTTTCATAAGGTCCTTTGACAGCATCTATAATGTAGATTTATATTTAGTTAAACAACAAAACATCAGTAAATAGCGCTATTCCGCCTAACTGCTTTATTGAGCTGATGTTGCTTTTATATTCACATTGGGTCATTTTTGAACAATGATAGCCTTCCTATACTGTTTACCATGCTACTCTGAATATTCACTCTAAAAAAGCATGTAAGTGTGGCAAAGTAATTAATGTAATTCCTGCATGGCGCTGGCACTAACTAAGTGAATGACATGAACATGAACTAGTGGGTTGTCTGTCTGCTTCAAGGGGGTGGCTTTGAATCACAGTCCCTCCCCGCCGTCCAAAGACAATATGCTAAGCGGTTAGCATTTTGGCAGATCACCTACTGCACCTTTAAGATCCACACAATGTCAAGCTGTAACATCATTAGACATTGAAATTTGGTTGATTTTAGGTTGAACGTTGAACACTGACGTCGGTCTGACATTAAGTTTTAACGTCAACTTGATTTTTATTTCCAAACAAAATGCAACGTCCCCACGACGTTAGGGTACAACTTCAACCTGACGTCATGTTGACGTCTTGTGCCTGCTGGATGTTTAAGGCCATTTCGGTTTCCATACATTAAACATCCGTCATCTTCTCATCAGTGGCATGCATCTAAACAGTCTCTGGGTCAATGGGTGTGACGATTTTGGACATCTACTTGGATCTACTTTTAATGCTTCCAAACAGTTTGTTGCAATTATAAATCGCCCATGTCTTTAGGTAGTACAGTATATTATGATGCGATTTACCTCTTTACTTCTATGTGCGATTCCATTGGACGGGAATCACAGGATTGATTTTTTAAATCTCCATGGACAAGAAAAAATAAAGTAGTGACTGCAGGTTGAAGGAAAGTAGTGGAGTAAAAGTGCAGATACAGCACTACAAATGTACTTAAGAGAAAGTAAAAGTACACAATTTTAAAACTAACTAGTACATTGCAATTCCTGAGAAAAACTACTCAATTACAGTCATTTGAGTATTTGTAATTTGATTATAGCACTGATTATAAGATTGGGTTTGACTAACCAATGTACAGTATCAGGTTCAATCCTAGAGTATTTTAGATTCTACTTACATGAAGGTAACACAGAATATTATGTCGCACTCCATGCACACACCTAACAGTAATTTTATGGTGTTCCTCATGGCTCAGTTCTTATTATATATTATATAGCTTCTATAAAGAGTCAATATTCTTTATCACTATGCAGATACTATTTTTTATGTAATAAGAACCAGTAAGAACTCTAAACTGGAATGCTTGTGATAAAGACAAGCCCACCAGCTTGCCTTCAGAGGTTAAATGTGAGTTTGTAACAGGATATAAAAATGTTTCACTTGAAAAAGCACTTTTGTACGAGGTGAAATTTATTTACGGCGCCAGAAAGTACATCCATAGTGAAGGCACAAACAAAGTGCACAAAAAAAAAAAAATACATAAATACAACAAAAAAGTCCAAAGTACCAAAGAAACAACAAAAAGGGAAAATAAAACTGAAAATATATAAATGTATATAAAAACACACACAAAGGGTATCAAGACACTATACAGCTTAAAGTGACATTTTAAGGCTAAACTAGGTTATTTAGGTTTACTATAGGCAGGTTAGGGTAATTAGGCAAGTTATTGTATAGCAATGGTTTGTTCTGTTGACTATCGAAAAAAAATCAGCTTAAAGGGCTAATAATATTAACATTAAAATGGTGTTTAAAAAAATTCTAACTGATATTATTCTAGCCAAAATAAAACAAATAAATACAAATAAATACAAATAAAATAAATACAAATAAAAAATAAAAACAAGACTTTCTCCAGAAGAAAAAATATTATCAGACATACTGTGAAAATTTTCTTGCTCTGTTAAACATCATTTGGGAAATATCTAAAAAAGAAAGAAAAAAAACTCAAAGGGAGGGTAATAATTCTGACTTCAAATGTATAGTGGTTTTGGGTTTGCAAAAAAGTAACCAAGTCGCTAACACTGTAAAACATAGGACTTGTGACTGACAGCCATTTTACTTTTAGCAACGAAATTAACAATGTTTGTAAAACAGCATATTATCACTTTCATAACACCTCTAAGTTATGCGAATTACAGACAGTGAGATTCTCATTCACGCTTTTCTCACATCAAGACTTCATTTTTGCAGCAGTGTTTTGGCTGGCCCATCTAAAGGCTCAACCCAATACTTAAAAAACTTCAGAAAGTGCTTTTAGGAATGCTGACACATACTAAAGTGACCAATCACATTTCTCCAGCACATAAATCTCTACTGCTACTCGAGTTGATTTTCTAGTTTTTCTAATGTTTTATACTGTTTCCTGTACTCAAATCCCAAAGCCAAAAAAGGGGGGAAATGATTATAAATAATTAAACAAGATCCCTTAAATCATCCAGCAAACTTGCTTCTTGAACCTAAACATACAGTGCTTTTAGTCAGCATAGTCTGGATCTTAGGATCTGAAAACTTGACAACATACATCTAGTTTTATGGATTTTACTGTAACTATAGTGATGATTTATCTACTGCCTCATTGCTTTAATTAATTTCTGAAATATTACCTTCTTTAGAAAAATAAAATAAAATTAAGCCCCTACTCTTAAACACCAGTGTACATTTAATATCATGGTATGGTATAGCCTCACTTTTCTTGACTTTATTTCTATTTTTTGCCAAAAACTATTTATATATATTTAGAAATTTAAAGATGCATGTAACATGTTGTTTTTAGGCCACATGTATTTATTTGATTAATTAACTAAAGCTTGTTTTTAGGTAAATAGCTGTATTCGCAGAGAAACAGGCAACAGGCAAGCTTTCATCTTGGATTCACCCTAAAAATACTTTAAAAGAGCATATAAAAATCAAAAGCATTCCTACAGTATACTTTACTTCCTAATCTGGATTTATTTGTATCTCTAAAAGATTTACCGTGAAATATGAACAACAATATAACACTTCTAACATAATTATAAAAGCTCTACAGCAGTGTTTATCAGATCTTTATAGATATTTGCATCAATTCCCAGAGTTAGGTGCATTACTGTATTCTAATTACATTTTTTTTGTGGAACACAGTAATGTAACGAATTACATTTAAAATTGTGTAATTTGATTACAAGTACTAAAGTCAGTGTAATTGTGTTATACTTACAATATGAATATAGATTTTATAAAACAATATTATTGTTAAAATCACAGTTTCAGCTGAGGCGACGCAGTGGCGCAGTGGGTAGCACGTTCGCCTCACAGCAAGAAGGTCACTGGTTTGATCCTCGGCTCAGTTGGCGTTTCTGTGTGGAGTTTGTATGTTCTCCTTGCGTTCGCGTGGGTTTCCTCCGGGTGCTCCGGTTTCCCCTACAGTTTTCCCCTGCGTAAAAACTTGCTGGATAAGTTGGCGGTTCATTCCGCTGTGGCGACCCCAGATTAATAAAGGGACTAAGCCGACAAGAAAATGAATGAATGAATGAGTTTCAGCTGAAAAAACAAGTCTGCAGTCTAAGTCCAGTCTCTAAAGAAATTTTGACTGCTTTTAACTCGACCAGCAACTTTTTCAAGCAATTTAAAAGAAAGCATCCTACGACAATGTTCGTTGCCCAGGAGGATATCGAAGGCCAAAAGCACAGCGGCTAAACTCAGCCTTAACAGGCTAAACTGGAATTTTGTGCAGGATCAGGAGTGAATAACTTCTGAAAATCTGAAGAGAAACAAAGCTGCTTATGGGACCGTTCACATATCCCATCTTTGGTTTGCACAAGTTAGTTATTTCCATTCGAGGCGTGTCTAATGGATGCATATTGGGAGAGATGCGCACATGGCATGCAAGCAGCGTGGCACACTCATGTATTCCAGCTTTCACTGATTCAACATTTGAGCATTTACAGTTTGTCTCCACACATTGTTATCTATGTGTTTTTCCTACAATAGATGTTCACAGTTACAGGTTTCCAGTTTTCTTCAAAATGTCTTCTATTCGTTCAAAAGAACAACAACAACAACAACAACAACAACAACAACAACAACAACAACAACAAAAAACAGATTTGGAACAAATGAATATTAAGTAAATGAAGAAGAAGTTCACCCAACAATTAAAACCTTCTCTTCAAATCTTTTAAATTAGTTAAGCTGCTGTGTTAAACCAATTATAATGTTTTACAGTGAATAATAAATTACTGAAATAGTTACGGTATATTTTGTATTTTTATGTTTTATATGTTTTAAAAGTAACTTCAAAGTAAAGTAATTAGTATTCTGATTACTTTTTACATGTAATTAGTAATATATTCAAATTACAATTTTCCAGTAGTAATCAGTAACCTGTAATCTATTCCTTTTTTCAAGTAACCCAACACTGTCAAATTTTACTGCAGTTGATTTTAAAAGTGTTTATAATAATACACTGAATTCTGAAAAACTAACCAGGCAGGTTGGGTAACAACCTGGAAATGATGCCTGGTCTGTTGTGTCTCAATTTCTGCTGCAACGTTTGGCTTTGTTAAAGCCAAATTTGGCATAAGTAAGTTGAAAGGATGGATCTATCCTGCCTTCATTGTTCAGACTGATGGTGGTGTAATGGAGTAGGCAATGTTTTCGTGACACACTTTTTACCCCTAGTACCAGTATTTACCAGTACCAGTATTACCAGTATTTACCAGAAATTCATATCATAAATGCACAGTTGACAGTCGGCAGCAAATGATCTCATGTCAATGTAGACCAATACCTTCTTTGATGTTTTTTCACAACCTTGTTGAGTTTGTAACGACGGTACTTCTCATGTTGAATGGTAGTAGAAAAGGTCAGTAAGTGATTATGACAAACATATGTTGGAGTTCGCTCTGACCGCCCTGCTGACAGCGCTGTCTGTCTTTACTGCTCCAGGAATGTGTTCTCTGAAACCCTCTTAAGCAGTGGACTTCTACATTCCGATAACTTGCCATAGAACCATGTCATAGATCATTATCATAAAGTTGACTTGATTTCAACTATCCACAATGCTCACACAGGTGAAGACGTGCTGTGCCGCTTATCGTCGCCACCTCTCATTGAAAATGAATGACTTCTGGCTACTTTGACACTCTCGCCACTTTCAGTAGTCTTATTATAATTATAAATATTAAATTGTTTTTATGTGTCTCTCGGAACTAGTTGGGTATGTTTGCTGGAAGAATTCAGCGAGAGATTATTGTTTTTTGGAGGACTTTATTACCTTCTCTTCTATCCTGCCTTCAGACAGTGATATTGCTGGGTGATGGCGCCACAGATGTGCAATCTTATTGGTAGTGTTTCTATTTGAGTAGGCTATACATGTAAAACAATGCTTGCACAAAGTTTTTTCTTTCATTGCTATTATACTCAACGGCAAAAACGAAATTTGCTTACTCTGCAGATTTGAAAGACGTCGGTGTGGTGAGAAATCCGGCGCTTCCTCATACTGTTGCCTTACTTCACAGCCGTTTGCCATGTTAAAGTGTGGAATGATGGTTAAGCGTAACCTAATTTTAAAGCAAAGTGATTGAATATTTACTTGCAGGGAGGATTTTTTTTCATCTCAGCTCGTAGTCTTACAAGTACACACAAACAGTCAATTCGGAGAGATATAAAATGCACACAAATTATTTAAACGTAAAACCAGAAAAAAAAAAAAAAACGCAATTCACAAGCGCGTATTGAACAGTGGATGTTGTACCGAACGGTTCAATATTATATTTAGAATTGTGGCATCCCTAGTATATTCCAAAGAAAATATGAAGCTGATAAGTTACTTCTTGTCACATGACTCGCAGTGCACTCACAGCACTCTGAACACGGCACTCTGAAGAAGATGTTTTCAACTGTGTGTGCCTGGAAGGCGGGAAGGCGTCGAATGCAATATGCGTGCAAAAGCTGCATGCCTCCATTGGAAATGGCAAACTTGATTGTGGAAAAGACATGATATGTGAACAGCCATCGTGATTTGCAATCTCCAGCAGTTGATCTTCTTGCACATACATGAATTCATATTGAATTCACCTGATTTGTTAACAAATGGGCTGTGGATCCATTCCTTTGCAGTTGGTTCACAAAAAAAACTTTCACAAAGAAAGACGTCTGTTTCTTACTTTATTTTGCTAGCTTGTGAGTTAAATTTTGGCGCTCAAGTGAGTGAGATGTATCGAAAAGAATACAATAATTTTTCAAAATAAAAGATTTTTCAAAATAAAAGATCGTTCAAACTCAGTTAATAAATAAAACTGACATAATTACTGATTTCTTGTGCGGCATGGTAACAATTAATCCATGGACAGGTACATTCAACGGCCCGGAAGTTGAGGACCACTGGTTTAAGGGATAGTTTTCCTTAAAAATAAAAACTGACTCACTATTTGTGTTTTCAGCTTTCTTTAAAAAAACATTCCTTTGCGTTCAACTGAAGAAAGAAGATCAAAAGATTTGAAACAAGTAAAGGCCCACATAGCAAAATTTCTCTGTCCCAGCTCTGGCCCACACAATCTGGTTTTGCTTGGCCCACATGCCGCAGTGAATTACGGTACATGACTGGACCAAATCTGGCTTCTAGACAAGGGCCAAACACAGACCATATCTGGGCCAAGTCTCAGCCAAGTTAATAACTCATAACTGGGCCTGCACTGGGCCAGTAAGGTTGGTGTGTCACGATTGCAATGAAATTGATAAACCCATGAAGCATTGCGCTTTAGGCACACTATGGGCCTTGTTTTTTCTCAGTGACCTGATTGGTAGAATTTATTTATTTAATCAAAAATTATTTTAATGTATTTTAAATGTGGGTCAAGACTGGCCAAACTCACGTGGCCCACAATCAATTTTTTAAATCTGGGCCAAATACTACGTTTTACATCTGGCTCAAATCTTGTGTGCCGCATTATAGACGATGCCACCTCTGCCAAACCCAGGCCATGGTTGGCCCACATGCTGTATGCCAGTGCCGGATGAATGCCTGCTGTCCCAGCTTAATGCCAAATCTGGGCCAGAATTCTTTGCAACTAGGTGGGTGAACTGTCTGCTGAATTTTAGGATGAACTATCCCTTTAAGGCTGTTTTTAGAAGTGCTACATAAATAGCTCTTTTCTTGTTTACTCGTGTTGCAGTGCATCTTCGTGAGTCTATGAGAAGTTAACGCCATTCGCCAGAGCAGCTCATTGGACTAATCTAATCGCTGCAGGAGATGAAGCTACGATGTGTTCCTGTAACCTGCCGGTGACACCGATTCAACTGTAGTCTAGTGAGGAGTTGGCTAGTTTACAGTTTCTCCTATTACTACGAGCCAGCTCTCTGCTATTACATGTGGGTGTGATTAAAATGTTTTAATTCCAGTCTTTTTCCCCCCAGAACTCCCAGGCACTTGTGAAACGTTATGTCGGCACATAATGAGAGTGTTTTGATTTATTTATTTAAAAAGAGTTTTCCGAGGCTGTGGCATCATGTTGAGATAATGGGTTTATTTGCACTAACAACTTGTTCAGAGCCATGTTGTAAATTGCAATTTGCTTTGAGATTGTTGTTGTTCCTCGGCTCTGGCGGCTCTGTTTGAGTGTAGCCGTTTGTAGACTCCTTTTTAAGGATTGATTAGAACTGACTACTTAATGCACATGTTTAAACCCAAGTGTTAAGCTTGTATACTGCATTAAACACAAATAATATGTTTATTCAAAAGCCATGTAGTTAAAAATGTGGATATCGAAGGGTGGTAGAATATAATAGTTAAAGATGATAGGATGCTAAACAAACCCTACAATCGGTGGTGGAGCTGGTAGCAGTTGGTGATGATGCAAGTGGTTACCTGCAACACAGATGCTCCAGCATGGAGGAACTGTAATCCAGACTCAGCCGAGTCGATGCCACCTGTGGCCAAGATTGGGAAGCCAGGAAGTGCTCTTGCTATAGCTGAAACTGCACGTAGAGCTATGGGCCGGATTGCATTACCTGTCCAAATACAGGAGAAAAAAAATAATAATTCTAAAATATAAAACATCTTCTGATAATATTGCTTTAGTGCTATTGTAAGTGTGTGTTTTTGTAGGCCAAAGCAAGGGGTTAGAATCACCCTGATTCTTTTGAAAAATGTAAATAGGACTTTTCCTTTGGATTACTGCAGAAAATAACGCATGTAAATAACAAAAGTTTAGGATTCTGACATATAACAAATACATTAATTCAATGTAAAATCCAATTCAAATTCAAATCAAGCGGCAACCTCCTGCTCTCCCTTGTAAAGCTATAGAGGTAACTGAAACTGCAATTCATGAAAATGACTCTAGTCCTGGCTCCATAATAGTGCACATTTCTATTGAGCCCAACGTCAAAATGGCCAACTTTACAGCAGAAAAAAGGTGTTTACAACCTGGTAATAATAAGAATGATTTTGGTTCATATAGCTAATATTAACCTTCATGACAACTGTGAGGGGGGAGAATTTTTTTTATATCTTATCTATTTAATTTTTATTTAGTTAGATTAAGTGTCTATATTTAAGGACGTGGCCACTAGAGTGACAACTACAGTAACTGACACTTTAGTATGAGCATTAACACCGTGCTTTGTACCACCACCGCCCTAAAGGATTAAAAAAATGTTTTTTAGGTATGACTGCATTTGGCAACTATGCCGCCAGAGTGCACAAATAGGGACGGAATGTGAACGGATAGAAATACGTTGCTTCTTGTAAATGACGATGAAACAATAAAACAAAGCATTATAATTCTGTCATTAATCATTAAATACTTTTTAACAAGCTTTATTATCATTGTAAACTTAAGTGAAATAAGGATTCATTTTGGAAAGTAAAATTAACGAAAGAAAAGACAACTAAAATGAAAGTACAAACATACATACAAATAAGTAGGCATAAATAAATAAATAAATAAATAAATAAATAAATAAATAAATAAATAAATAAATAAAAGTTCTTGCTGGATGCCGTCACTTCACCTCAGCTGACTCCAGCAACTCGCAAGTCCAGCAACTGATTAGCAACTCGCAAGCTCTGCTCCAGCTCTGCTTCTTTGCCCTTATTTGGTTACCCCCGGTTAGAATGATGATGCGCGAACAAAATGACACTGATTGGCCATGTACACTTGTGGCTTCATTTTTTTTTATTATACGAAAAATGAGAATATTTAATTGCAGTATATTATAAAGAAAATGACACTTTGAAAAAAAAAACATTTTGAAAAAAGAAAATAAAAAAGAACAAAAACAAACAAGAGTATATACATCACACATTTTATTTATTTATTTTTAATGAAGATACATTTAATTTCTTATTTTCTTAAAAAAATACAAAAAACAAATCTAAGGAGGAATAATGAAACAAACCAACCAACCAATCAAAAAAAAAAAAAGTTTAAAATTAAAATCAAGTACAATAAACAAAACACCTATATGTTTTTGGACAGCAAGGTTAAAAACCAATTCATAGACAGCACAGTGGAAAATATTCAGAGATGCCTGGCAGAAAGGATCAAACTGTGTCAGTTTAACAGTTTAACTGAGAGAAGATTTCAGCACATTTTAAAAAATAATAGTTTTAATAACTCATCTCTAATAACTGATTTATTTTATCTTTGCCATGATGACAGTAAATAATATTTGACTAGATATTTTTCAAGACACTTCTATACAGCTTAAAGTGACATTTAAAGGCTTAACTTTAATTAGGTTAACTAGGCAGGTTAGAGTAATTAGGAAAGTTATCGTATAACAATGGTTTGTTCTGTAGACTATCGAAAAGGTATATAGCTTAAAGAGGCTAATAATTTTGTCCTTAAAATGTTTTTAAATTAAACTAAATTAAAAACTGCTTTTATTCTAGTCGAAAAAAATCAAACAAAAAAAAAAAAAAAAGACTTTCTCAAGAAGAAAAAATAATATCAGACACTGTGAAAATGTTCTTGCTCTGCTAAACATAATTTGGGATATATATATAAATATATATATATATATATATATATATATATATATATATATATATATATATATATATATATATATATATATATTCAGGGTTCTGCCACTCTGGTCTTGTAAATTCTTGTTTTTGTGGCAGAGCTCTGACACTACCCATGTCTGGTCCTGTTTCTGTATCTGTGTTCGTGCGCTCCGTCGTGGGTGTACGCGGAGTGTGCAGGCTGCTGCTTGATGTGGCCGCGCGCACTCTGCGTCCCATAGACGCGTGCGCTCTTGTACTAGTGTTTGTGTTTGTTCTGTCAGCATCGCGCAGCTTTATTCTCGGCGCCTCCGTCTAGTTGGTTTCAGTTTTGGTTGGCGCTGAGATGAAGCATGCGCATTGCTTATGTGTGAGCGCAAGGTAAGGTGTTTATCTATCGTGTGCTCGTGTCTTGCGTCTCTTGTCAAAGCACGTGGCTCGGTGTTTACATTGTGGTCACGTGCTTTTGTCGTGTGCTTCAGTGTTGTGCTTGTCTTGTCATGAACATGCGTTTAATGAGTTCTCTCATTGGCTGCATGTTCTAGTCCTGTTTTATGTGAGCGCACGGCTTGTGTTGTCTCTCTGTGTCATGCGCTCTCCCGTCTATTGTCTAGTCCCACCCTCCTTGTTAACTCGTTATTAGTTTGTCTTGTTAACCTGTGTGTCAAATTACTTTTTGCTTTATAATCCCCTCATGTTTTCAGTCCTGTGCCAGTTCGTCGTCGATCTTTCCCTATCCTGCTGTGTCCAGTCCTGCCTTGCCTTGTCTGCCCTGTCAAGTTTATTTGTTTTATTAGTGGTTTTCCCCCTCGGGTTGTTTGTTTTGCCTTTTTGTTTTATTTGTATTCTTCAATAAATCCTTAGTTATCTGCATTTGGGTCCTCGCTCCTTTTTCCCCTTAACCAACCATGACATATATATATATATATATATATATATATATATATATATATATATATATATATATATATATATATATATATATATATATATATATATATATATATATATAAATCAAGGGGCGGGGGTTGGGGGAGGGGGGTAATAATTCTGATTTCAACTGTATAAGTTGTAGACGGAAGAGCCCGCCAAAATGCATCATAGGATTCAAATCAAACATGCCTAGAAAAAAAACAAAACAAAAAAAAAACAAGCAGCAACAGAAATATATACAAGAGCAAACACACAAAGTATGAATAACACAATTCTTCTCTATCCTCACAGTGCACATGCGTCACAACAGCACATCTGATCCAGGGCTAAAGAGCAACACTGGACTAAAACGTTATTTGCACAGTTGAAGAGACCCTCGCTGTTTGAATGTTTATTGGTGACGTCACGGATACTACCTCCATATCTTTTATAGTCTATGATTCAAATATATATGCAGTAAAATAAAAAAATATATATGTTTTAATTAAACCAATTTGCACAAGCAGAAGTAAATGCACAATATAATAATCATATATAATGTTTTATTGTGTCTGCCTGGCAAAACATTTGCATTTTCTTATAAAATGATCATGTTCCCGAGAAACTTTTCATTTGCTTAGCAAACATTTGCACCCCCTGCCTACTATACCTTTAGAAATTAAAAACACTTCAGTTAAATTTACACTGACAGCCTCTGCAGTCCCATTTAGTGTCTTGTTAGCAACCACCCTATTTGAAACACATAAAAGCCTAAAAATGATGAGTGTGGCATTATTGATGTATTTTATATCACAGAATAAAAAAAAAAGCATGAACATGTCTTGAGTATGTTTATTTTGCATTTTCTATTAGATTCTATTAGAGTCAGGTGATTGGCTGGGTCATTCTACAGCTTGGCTGTGTTTTGGATCATTGTCTTGCTGAAATGTCCACTCTGGTTTTATTTTCATGATCCTGTTGGACTGAAGGAGCTAATATTAATTTACAATGATGAAGGGCAGAGGGTTCCTGAATAACCACTGAGAGATTTCAGCTGCTGTCTGGGCTTTCACTACCTTTCTACACCTCCTTTTCTTCATGTGTTCAATATTATTTCCCTGTGTCATTTCATTTTATTAAGCATAACTTATATTTTTAAACTAATTCAATTTGTTTTCTTTGCATATATGGATTTCTTTAATTGTTACCAACATCCAGGCACAATTTCAAGTCAACGGCACCTTTAGAAATATGTTTTCTGAGAAAAATGGTGAGTTGTTATTTTCCCCACTGTATACTTTTCTAATGTGTAGTAAGTTCAAATTCAAATGTACAGTAGCACCTACATGAGTAGTATGTAATTTTGTACACAGCAAAATTACACAGGTACACAGGTTGATGGAGGCAAAAAAAATAATAAATAATTAAATGCCGGGCCTGTATAATCTGTATCTGTATAATGAATAATATCCATGTGCATAAAGGTCATACCTAGGGTCAGACAGAATCTGCGGACATTTTCTGCCTCGTCTGCAGATAATTTGGTAAAAAATCTGCGGATTTATGTGGAATGATTTTGGGAGTATCGTAACTAAAAACTAAATAGGTATTAACAAAATAATATATTTTTTTAACTTTTATTTAATATTTACAATGCAAATTTATCTAGAAGCACTTTTTTGGAAAACAAAGCAAGTTTCTCATATAATATATCCACTAAAAAGCAAGAAATATGACTACAAACTGTATTGCAAATAAATCAAATGAACAATTTCATATTAGTCAATAATATTATTAAAATTTAGTAATATAACTAAAACATTCACACAAATAAATAGATAGACTCAATGATGGGCTAAAAATCGGTGGATTTTTGCACATGTACATTCCGTGTGGGCCTATATAACATGCTTAAAGCCCATCAACTGCTGCTTGCAGCTACTATATATTCATAATTGTGACCATACAGAATGTTTTGCAATGCCTACCAATAAACAACTTCTTCAGATCAGATTGAGAGCACAAAAAACCCCAATTTGATCGTCACATCCCCACAAATTATTCAAGATGGCACAGGCAGAAGGTTGTTCTAATTATATGTCACCTTACCTGAGCATTTCAATACAGGAATATATTCGTAACAACATGAGCCATCTGGAATGAAGAAAGTGATCGACTTGTATTTAAAAACCTTGCTTGTTTATGATTTATTTTGATGCAGTGAGAATTTAGATTTTGAATAATTTTTCTATAATTCAGGCACAGCACCCGTATTCTGGCTGCACCCTTGCAGTGCATTCAACCACAATTATTATTATTATTTTGCCTAGACACACAGGAAACGAGGTGACAACACAGTCAGCTTTCATCGCCACTAGTTCTTTGTTGTCGGTGTGGTGTGTCGAGGCCCTAATAAGCAAGCAGTAGACGGTGGAGCAGCTCGCAGAATTTTGGATCAGTTCCACTGTGTGTACAGGTGTCTGAGTTCACCTATACACCAGCACAAGCCTCCTCCCGTCCCCGTTTCTCTCTTCATCTCTCAGGATGGCAGGAATCCCTAATGAAAGCAGAGCGGCTTTCTGATAAGCCAGACAGATGGAAGTGTTTATCACATTACATTTAACCTCATTTTCCCAGCAGGTTCCCATTCATTGATCACAGCCGTACGTTTGTCCACATTCATTTCTCCGGCGCGGCTCACAACTCCACTTCCACCGCTTGATGGCTCGAGACAGGTTTCTTTTTTAGTCCCACTCCGTCGTGCTAAACGATCCTCATCACCTACACTATTCCCAAATTGGGGAGATAAATTCAATCAGCGCGCATATTTTTCTTGCGTCCCCATGCCGCACGGTTAATTACGTACATATGGGCGCTTCCCCAAGCCTCTGGCGTCTCCTGCCGCCCTCTCTTTTTTCAATTCTTCCACTTGTTGGCTGAATAGATGGCACGTCAGGTGGAATTTGTCATCTCTGCTCTGTTCTGACAACCTAATATCATAAGAAGACATCACCAGGCTCGCAATGAAGGCCATTTGGGTGTGATTTAGAGATGGGGGAAGTCAAGAGGCTGAAGAACATATCATTCTTTAATGCTTCTGCGAGTCAAATATGTATCTAGGTAATAATGTCCCATGCAGTCAGACGATACAAGTCATTCGGCGAGGGGCTATTGCGCTGTGAGTGATGTCACAATCGCATTAATATGGACACAACAAAGGTTGAGAGGCATCAAAGCACTTGTCATCCGATGGCAGCCGACACAGATAATGTTGTCAGGCTGCACACTTCCACTCAAGAACAGCTTCAGTCCTGTGATATTGTTGTGATGTTATTGTGGCACTGGCTCTGTCCTTCCCCTGTGCTTTGTTCTTGTTTTTCACGCCGGTCGCGCTGACAGCTCCTGTTGCTCTGACAACCCCAACATGTCCTTGTCAAACAGGGTCGCTCACGCCTGTTTGTCACCAGTACCTGTGGTGAAGTTTTCGGCACAAGTTCGCTGCATGTCAACAGCAGCACAGCCAAGGCAAACTCTAAACTTAGCTTGGGTGATCTAATAATGAGTCAGGGTTTAAATACTTTGGTAATTACAGTTCATCGAAAAGGAATTGAAATGGTATGAAAAGGAAACACTTCCATCCAATGGAAATGAAAAGGAACACTTGAGTTTTAATTGAATTCCTAATTTAAAAGTATTCTATGTACTCGTTGGAGTTTCTTCTATACTATTTCACCAACATATTTTCAAAATTGTCTTCTTATTAAGCTAATCAATCACATCATGTTTTCCTGCAAGTTTTAAAGATATTACTGCAAATGAAACATTCTAGCTTTGGCATTTTGAATTGTTATCAACACAACCTTTGTGTGGTAGTGGAACAAAAAACAGAACTGTTTAATTCTCTTGTCAAAGTTTGAGATGTGCATGCATTGTTCGGGCCACATAGCGGATCTTTTTAAAATTAATTTCAAATTTAGTTTTAGCATTTGGCACAGAAGCAAGTGTTTTTAATATTTGACTAGAACATGTGCCCTGTCAAGCAATCAGACTTGATTTGTCTTTCCCTACTTATACATTGATCAATATTGTTTGGTGTTAGGGAAGGAAGACGGTGGAACTGTCAATTGTTCAGTCAGTCACTCAGCAGCCTCTGGTGGATTTATGCAAAGGTGTGAATGGCACTGGCGAGAAAAATTTGAGATCTTAAAAAGAGTACACAGGCAACGCAGTAGCGCTTAGTAGGTAGTGCTGTTGACTCCCAGCAAGAGGGTTGCTGGTTCGAGCCTCAGCTGGGTCAGTTGGCGTTTCTGTGTGGAGTTTGCATGTTCTCCCTGTGTTCGCGTGGGTTTCCTCCAGGTGCTCCGGTTTTCCCCACAATTCAAAGACATGCGGTACAGGTTAATTAGGTAGGTTAAATTGTCCGTTGTGTATGAGTGTGAATGAGTGTGTAAGGATGTTTCCTAGAGATGAGTTGCAGCTGGAAGGGCATCCGAGGCGTAAAAACATGTGCTGCAAAAGTTGGCGGTTCATTCCGCTGTGGTGACCCTGGATTAATAAAGGGACTAAGCCAAAAAGAAAATGAATAAACAAATGAATGAATGAAAAAGCGTACACACACAGCGGCCAAAAACTGCAATAAAACATAGCTCCGAGGACGTATTTGGCGCTCTCCAGAAATGTATATAAAGATACGTTTTCAATATGAGCCTGGGTTGTTAAAAACATGCAACACATGCTAGATGACGAAACACAATGGTAAAGCTCAAAAGTGGTCTAAAGCCAATTGTCTTAAAATACAAAAGGAGTGTCTATACTGAAATTTTATGACTTTCCCACAGTGCTGATACCTGCTCTTCTTTAAAACAGAGTCTTTAAAACATCTTTAAGTCTGAGTCTAAAGTGAAAGCAAGGTATGTGCTGTCTTCATTAAGACTAATCAACAACAAGACAACATTAAAACTATAATTCTAAAAATAATTGTGATTTTTTTCTCCATCACTACCACATTGAAGATAAGACTGACTCCATTAGCGTAGAACAGTAAAGAAGTGTCACACTTGAATCAGAAACATGTCATAATATATATTTTCTAGGTGCATGTTATGTTACTGATCTTTTTGTGAATTCAATCATAAATTATTTCCTGACAACAAAATGCTTGCCAAAAAAATGCACTTTAAATTTAAAAAAATGTTACATTAAATTGAAGATGTTTAAAATTATATTTTAAAAACTGACAACCTGAACATGTACCATAATGTCAAAAAATATACATCTAATTATGAGTGCTTGTGCAGGTTTCATCTTCCTGGTAATGCAGATGTTGGACTGAAGCAGCTTATATTAATTTACAATGATGAAGGGCAGAGGGTTGCTGAATAACTACTGAGAGATTTCAGCTGCTGTCTGGGCTTTTACTGCCTTTCTACACCCCCTTTTCTTCATGTGTTCAATACAGTTTTCCTGTGTTATTTTATTTTATTAGACATAACTTAATTTGTAAACTATTTAGATTAGTTTTCTTTGCATGTTTAGATTTCATCATTTGCTATCAACATCTAGAGAAAATCTGTAGTCAACAGCACCTTTAGAAATATGTTTTCTTAGAAAAATGATGTGTTGAAATTTTAGCTCCTCCACTGTATCCGTTTTAAATCAGATTTTATCTTCACACATGTGATGCTTAAAATCAATTTAGAAAAATCCACATTCCCGCTTTATGTTTCTTTTCCTGTTTACACGCTCACAGAACACATCCAGTCTGGTCACATACGAGCAAAAAAATTTGAATTGAAAATTTTTTTTACTTATCTGTCAGTGTAAACAGGATCTAAGAAGATAGTTTACTTTGGTTTTGAAAAATAAGGTGGATACTTATCAGACCATTACTGAGGCTACATTTCCTAGGCCTGTTTTTTTTCTGCTAGTGTTCAGCGGTATCACACTCGGGCCTTACAGACAGCACAGTCTGTGCCTAGAACAAAGACGTTCCCGGACTCGCTAGCGCTCTATATCTTCCATCAATACCTCATTACTCTAAGCAGGTCCTATCACAGCATCCAACGTGAACAGGCACAGCTCCGGACGAGCGCCATCCTCAGTCTGTGCCCGTGCTGAGGTGATTGACAGCTCAGCGAGGCCATCGGTGGCATCTGTTAGCACGCAGCGTCCGCTCCCAATGCCAGACTCTCTGATTAATAATTCTAAACACAGCACGAGACGGAGCGTGGGGTCTCAGCATCCTCTACGATTTCTATCTTCACCTGAATATGTTGTGCCTCAAAAAGACCCAGGCAGATAACAAAAGCAAATAAGAGACGGGAATGACGGCACAGCTCTCTGTTAATTACGCTTGCCGATGCTGCCAGGGCGTCTGGGGAACATGGTTTTCCATGCACAATGAAAGAGAGACGCAGTAATATATCTGTGACAGCAGACTAGTCGGTCGGCATGACCAATCATTAAAACACACATCAAATGAGGAGCACGCTGCCAGCTAAATGAAAACACTGTGGGAGGCCCAACCAGGGGGAAAATAAAGTGACCATATGATCTAGACTAGAGGTCAGCAATTACCGGACCACGGCCCAGATCTGTACCCAGTATTGGCTTCGTCCGGATTGCAAATCAGTTCTTGTAAATTAATATAATCCTACACACAGCAAATCTTTCTTCTTTCTGCACACAAACATTCAGCCAACGTTACACAGATGCTACCATTGAAGTAGCATTACATAGACTACCATCACAATAATAAATGTGCATTATCGTTGAATGTTCTGCACCTAATGCCTCAAAAACAAAGCAGCTATTTTGGTGGAGAACTGAAGAGAGGAAGATTTGTGTGATCTTGATAACAGATTATTTTTAAGTCACACACACACACACACACACACACACACACACACACACACACACACACACACACACACACACACACACACACACACACACACAAACACACACACACACACACAAAAGAAAATTCTGCCATAATTACCTCACCCTCATGTCATTGCAAACCCATAAGACTATCTTTGGAACGCAAATGAAGATGTTGTAATGAAACCTGAGAGATTTTTGTCCCTCCATTTAAGGTCTATTCATCCAAAACTCTGATGCTTCAAAGATTTTATAATGAGATCATAAAAGTATTACGTATGAATAGAGGGGTTTAGTCCCATTAGTCAGATAAGACAAGATTACTTTATACAGTATGATGATCATATTTACTTTCAGCTTTTCAAATATAACATGCACAAACAGTAATGCTTAGAAATAAAAGCAGAGGTTCCCAAACTTTTCAGCCCACCACCCCCAAAATACCTATGCCAGTGACTCGCGACCCCCACCTTTCTTGGAGGTGGTTATAAATATACACATGTTGCGCACAAAGCAATAGGCCTATATAAACACGAGCAAACTGACAACACAAAAAAATCATAACAATCCATAATTTTTAGTCATATACAGTTGAAGTTGGAATTATTAGCCCCCCTAAATTACCAGCCACCCTGTTTATTTTTCCCTCAATTTCTGTTTAATGAAAATACAATTTTTTCAACACATTTCTCAACATAATAGTTTTAATTACTCATTTCTAATAACTGATTTATTTTATCTTTGCCATGATGACAGTAAATAATATTTGACTAGATAATTTTCAAGACACTTCTATACAGCTTAAAGTGACATTTAAAGGCTTAACAGGGTAATTAGGTTAACTTGGCAGGTTAGGGTAATTAGGCAAGTTATTGTATAACGATGGTTTGTTCTGCACTCTATCGGAAAAATAAAAATGCTTAAAGGGGCAAATCATTTTGGTCCCTAAAATGGTTTTTGAAAAATTAAAAACTGCTTTTATTCTAGCCGAAATAAAACTAATAAGACTTCCTTCATAAGAAAAATATTATTAGACATACTGTGAAAATTTCCTTGCTCTGTTAAAAATAATTTGGGAAATATTAAAAAAAAAGAACTGTATTAACTGTATTTGTTTAATTTAATATTAACCTCACCCAAAGAGACTGGTGGGCACAATGCTTTCAGCACAAGTCTATTCTTGGTTTATTATTGGAGATCAGCTAATCAGAGATCATCCTCAAAGTTCACTTGTGGCCTGGATTTATTTTTAATGTATTTGATTGCCATAAAGGTGTCAGAAAGTTTAACTTGGTGATAAAAAATATATATATGCTAAATCTGACATTATTGCTGTGCTGTTAATCTGAAGTAAACACACCAATCCTGTGAACAAAAATAATAGAAAGGCTGATAGCTTTTCATTTGCAGATTTTTTTTTTTACGTAACCATAAACTATTATTTTTATCTTCTGTGGGTTATGGATAAAATATGGTAATTCTATGGAAATCACCAAAGGACCCACTGTCATTGTCCTGCAACCCCCAGTTTGGGATACACTGCTTTCAGTCCTTTACCTTAACAGTTTATCCTTTATTTCGAAGTTTGATGGAAGTTTTCAATGATCCAAAGCATAGGTCTCAAACTCAATTGCTGGAGGGCTGCAGCTCTGCACTGTTTTGCCTTCAACCCTAATCAAACACAGCAGATCTAATAGTGATCTAGTAGTCTTGAACACCTTGATTAGTTCTGTGTAAACCCTAGAGATGGTTGTGCATGAAAACCCCAGTAGATCAGCAGTTTTTGAAATACTCAGACCAGCCCATCTGGCACCAACAGGCATGCTACTTTCGGTCACTTAAATCACCTTTCCTCCACATTCTGATGCTCGGTTTGAATTGCAGCAGATCATCTTGACCACGTCTACATGCCTAAATGCATTGAGTTGCTGCCATGTGATTGGCTGATTAGAAATTTGCTTTTAGCAGTTGGACAAGTGTACCTAATAAAGTGGCCAGTGAGTGTATATTTTAATAACTTAAACTGAAGCTCAAGCGTGAGGTTTCTTCTCTCACGTAAGGTTGAGCTGCTGAAAGTGTGAGTCTAATGGACTTCCAGTGGAGGGACATCAATCTCTCAGGTTTAATTAAAAATATCTTCATTTGTGTGTCGAAAATGAATGAAAGTCTTGGATTTGGCGCGACATGAGGTTAAATAAATAATGAAATAATTTTTCATTTTTTGGAGGATGGAAAATGAAACCCTATTTCATTTAATATGTTTCTCATTTTGAATTTGGTGAAATGCTGTCTCTCTTCTCTGCATCTTGACCCAGAGTCATAATATTTGATTTTTTTCGTAATAGTTAGAAACGTTAAGCTGAAAAATGTGAAAGCACTTATAATGAAGCCTCAGTGAAGCACAGATCTTGAGAGGCTATTGAAGGTTTATGATCTCTAACTTTCACAAGGTATTGTAAATGCCAACTTGGAAAATTTATGATGAATTCTAGGCGATTCCAAACCATATTTGGTCTTCATTTCATTCCCTTAAAAAATACAAATAAAAACTCTGCTTTAGGAGATCTGTTCAGCTCAAACACACTGCATTATTGCTCATGAGTGCTTTTCACAGTTGGATAAGTTAACCTTGCATCGTTTTACCCCAAATAATCATAATGTAATAAGGTTTATAAATAAATAATAATATAAATAATAAATGTTTACATAAGGCATCTTAAAATTAATGCCATCTATCAAGCTGTTCCCTGAATGGACTTTTCACTGGCACCAATAATAGCAATACGCACCTTTAGGCAGGTGTTCAACACGCTAACTCTGCTTATTACACAGTGGCACAAAACATATCAAATATTAGAAATAAACAGATTCCAAAAAAAGTCCATCTTGTGAATAACAAATCAAGTATGCCATCACAAACGTCTTTTAAGGTGAATGGTAGATTAGACCCTGATTGGTTTATAGCACATTAGACTCAAACACAGTCTTTAAAGGGTCATCCAAAAAAGAACATTCTGTCATTATTTACTCACCCTTTACATGCTTAAAACATATTTGTTTCAGTGTTCTGTTGAACGCAAAAGAAGATATTTTGAAAAATGTTAGTACCTGGCACCCATTGAGTTCCATACTATTTTTTTCCTACTATGAATTCGCCAGCAACCATCATTTTAAAAATAAATAAATTAATTAATAGAAGGTTCTAAAAGGGTTGTGTTTATTCTCCTAATGAGTTATGGGTGTGTTTTAGGCAAAACAATCTGAGTCTCATCTGAGTTACAGAGAATCTCCCATACCCTATATAAGCAAGTTGACGCGCACCATGGTCCATTCGTTATTTACATGGTAGACTTTTTAA
Organism: Danio rerio; assembly: GCF_052040795.2. Taxonomy (NCBI): domain Eukaryota; kingdom Metazoa; phylum Chordata; class Actinopteri; order Cypriniformes; family Danionidae; genus Danio; species Danio rerio. The sequence continues at coordinate 23,220,416 of NC_141022.1, forward strand.
GTGAAAAAACAAAAGATTCATTAGCGAGAAAGTCCATCTACAGAACGAGCCACATCCATTCCACCTCTTCTTTTTGACGATGAATTCGGGAAATGCAGGTGAACGGATTCCAACATAGCCCCCTGAGGTGAAGAAAGCATTGAAGGAGGCAGCAAATGTTAAATTTATAACAATTAAACAATACTTTTTTTATTTTAATTCTTTAATTTTTTGATATTTAAAGATATTTGTGTACTGTTGTACATCCCTGTGGGTGTACATTTACATTTACATTTAGTCATTTAGCAGACGCTTTTATCCAAAGCGACTTACAAATGACGACAAGGAAGCAATTTACACAACTATAAGAGCAACAATGAATAAGTGCTGTATAGGCAAGTTTCAGGTATGTAAAGCGTAAGATCAAAACAGTAGTAATTTTTATTTTTTATTTTATTTTTTTTGTAGTACAGTTAGCGGTGGAGCCAGAGAGGCAATTACAGATTAGGAAGGAAAGTGGAGACTTAATAGTTGAGTTTTTAGTCGTTTCTTGAAGACAGCGGGTGACTCTGCCGTTCTGATGCAGCTAGGGAGTTCATTCCACCAACTGGGCAGATTGAATGCGAGAGTTCGGGAAAGTGATTTCTTCCCTTTTTGGGATGGAACCACGAGGTGACGTTCATTCACAGAACGCAAGTTTCTGAAGGGCCTATAAATCTGCAGAAGTGAGAGCAGATAAGAAGGAGCAAAGCCAGAAGTCGCTTTGTTAGCAAACATCAGAGCTTTGAATTTGATGTGAGCAGCAACTGGCAGCCAGTGCAAACAGATGAGTAGCGGAGTGACACGTGCTCTTTTAGAATCATTTAAGACCACTCGTGCTGCTGCGTTCTGGAGCAGCTGAAGAGGCTTGATAGAGTTAGCTGGAAGCCCAGCTAGTAGAGAGTTGCAATAGTCCAGTCTGTAGAGAACAAGAGCTTGAACAAGGAGTTGAGCTGCATGTTCAGATAGGAAGGGTCGGACCTTTCTGATGTTATAGAGTGCAAATCTGCAAGATCGAGCAGTTCTAGAAATGTGGTCAGAGAAGTTTAGTTGGTATTAGGCAATGAGCACACACATAACTCTTTAAATTCATTCATTTTGCTTCAGTTTAGTCCCTTTATTCATCAGGGGTCGCCACAGCGGAATGAACCTTACTTATCCAACTTATCCAGCATATGTTTTACCCATACACTACGGCTAATTTAGTTTATTCAATTCAACTATACTGCATGTCCTTGGACTGTGGGGAAAACTGGAGCATCCAGAGGAAACCCACACAAACACTGGGAGTACATGCAAACTCCACACAGAAATGCCAACTGTAATACCCTGAAATACCCACCTGTGACTCAAACCAGGGACCTTCTTGCTGTAAGTCGACAGTGCTAACCACTAAGCCACGGCGTTGCCCTGCTCTTTAAATGACAATTAAAACCCTGCAGCACTGACTTTAGACCAGCTTTTAGTAGGTCAATGGTGCTGTCTATTTCAACACACCAATGATGCACCATAACATACCTTTTCAGACCAGCAGACCAATGGGTGCAGAAATGGGTATAAATACACTTGCTATTTAAACAACTTGGCACAAACAGTAAAATGATACCTGAAACCAAGCTAAAACTGGTAAAATAGACTATTATAAGGGCCAAATAAGCAACAGGCTCTTGATCATTCAAATTTCTATGCATGGTTTGTCACAATTTTACATTAAAATGGGTTTTTATATACAACATGAAATGTTTAATGACTATCCAAAGCAACTGAATTTGAGTGATTGGCTCTCGATTGTTAAATATTTAGCCATCACATTCTAACACTGAATTTCACACCGCACATCTTTGGCACTGCAAAGCAGTTAACAGCGCAAAAGTGGTTTCAAAAAGCTAACCCCACTTCTAAATTACAAGTATGGAACAAGTGATCCTATGCCCAGGGTTAAAAGTGTTGTTTTTGAAAAATGACACACTGTGGCTGTGAAAAGGCCTTTTGGTGGCTATCCGCTATGATGAAGTCATAGGTAAACCACATTAGTAGCAGGCTTGAATCTGTTTTGCAATCATAATTGCCTTAACATTGGAACTACCAGCATTCTATAACTGTTAGAATTACCATGGCAGTCTTTCTGAGCATTCATAGACCATTCCAAATAAAATTGGTCATATTTACATTTAAAGTTTCTATTTTAAAATTAATTTTAGAAATAAGCATTCAATGTCTATCATCATGGGCGGCATGGTGGTTTAGTAGTTAGCCTCACAGCCAGAAGGTCGCTGGTTTGAGTCCTGGCTGGGTCATTTGGCATTTCTGCGTGGAGTTTGCATGTTCTCCCCATGTTGGCGTGGGTTTTCTCCGGGTGCTCCGGTTTTCCCCAGTCCAAAGACATGCGCTATAGGTGAATAGAATAAATTCTTTAAAATTAAAATTAAAATAAAAGCCAAAGGAAAATGAGTGAATAAATATCTATCAATCTATTTTATGAATTCATTACCTTAAAAATAGCCTTAAATTGTATTACAAGATGGCCGCGATATGTGTCATTATTACACGTTTGAGAATCGGATCATCGCATTTCACAATATACTGTGCATGAAAATATCAGTAGATCAAAAGTTTCTGAAATACTTGGAACAGCCTGTTAACCCATTCACAGGTAAGTTTAAAAACACTTCCGTAGACTCCTAAAAGAAATAATTGAATGTGATTACTATTTAGCATGTGTCACTTTAAAGTTTCCATGGTAATGCGTTGTTTATCACGTGACACACCACAGCCTGATGATTCATGTATATATTATTTTTTTATTATATTATTTTTCTTTTTTCTGTAAATCACAGTAAACTGTGAAATGTGATATTCCGATTCCTAAACATGTGTAATGACATGTATTTAAACAGCTTGATGATAATATTTTTTGATCTATGATGGCTGATGGGCACTAACATGTGATGGGCACATGCCATGAAAGAAACTTGGAAAGAAAGCTGGATTTAAAACATGTTAATTCATAAACTTCTCCCAAAATACAGTAAATTAAAGCCACTTTTCCACTATCATGACAAACAGTTTTAACAACAGTAAGATACGGTTTCACTTGTGTTTCCACTTGAGCCTGGAATGGCGCAGTAATGCCTCATTTCCACTGAGTGGTACGGTTCAGTTCGGTACAGCATGGGTCACCTTTATCAGGCTTGTGTCTCCACTGTTCATGTTTTCTGTTCATTTGCTCCTTTGTTAGTTTGGGCTCCTCCTTTGTTTTTTCGCACGTCACACTCGTGTTTGTCCATATCTAAAAGGATCGGATGTCAGAAGTACTTCAATAACCACACGCACGTGATTATTCCCAGCTCAAGAAGTTTGTTATTTCAAATATAAACGATCACGTGAGCTCTCTGGTGAAAGTGAAACCACTCGTGATATCAGGCGGCCTCTGAAAATATCAACAGGACACAGGGCAGATTCTGCTCTTCTTTTTGGCTTTGAGGCTGTTCATCAAGACAACGACAAGGTTTGTTTGTGTTCGGGTAAACTTTGGCTCATCATTAAACGTATATATTATCACGTCATAATGGCTCGGTTTTGTATTTCAAAATCGTGCATTATTTTCATTCTCCTGGCTTGTGCTCATGCTAGTGACACTTCTCTGTAAACCAATAGCATTGCTGCACATCTAGCTCCGCCTTTCAGTACCCTTTTGTTACGCTAGGTAACCTTTGGAAAGGGTACCCAAAAAGTGGTACAGCTTTTTGGTACGTTTTGACAGAGGAAACAGCCATAAAAGTGTACCAAACCCTACTGTAGAAGTGGAAATGGGCCAGTATGGCCCATAAAGAACACTTAGTAATAATTAGTCAAGCGTGCTGAACAGTTCTGGACTGGTAGAGCTTGTGTGCACATAATGTTGCCATTCTGCTTCCTTGTTGCTAGTTTCTTCATAGCTGGCTAGGTGGAAACATGCTATTTATTTATTATTCATACATGAATAAAGTAAACATTAGAAAAAAGAAGTCCCCAATGCAGAAACATCTGACTCTTGCCCATATGACTGTTTACATTACACTTGTGCAACCAAGACAACGACTGACGCATTTGTATTACATTTCAGAAAACCCCACTAATGGCACCAAAGTGGAAATTTGTAACAGTTTCTGTGCTGACTGGCCCAGATTAGCATGGAATAAACAGTTAAAGCAAAGAAAACCATTCGACTTAAGTTTACTGTAACTGTAAGAAGAATAGAGTAAATGTTGTAGTTTGCTAAACATTGTGTGCATAAAGCTCCATAGACATCAGTGTATTTTACAAGCCATAAAAGTAATGCATTGTTAGCACTTATGTATAATTTAATGTCTGAAATGTAAAATTAAAGCTATTTGCTTGAAAACCCTGATAAATTGTGATTTATGACAAGCGCCACACGCATCTTTCTCTGGCTCAGCACCAGCCATCATGGGAAAGTGGATTTTAATTTAGCAGTTGATCAAGTGAACGTTGTAATCACACTGGTGGGATCATACACATCAAAGGGTTAAATGTTTTAAATAACCCCTCTGTCTCTATAGTAACCATCAGTGACTAATGCGAAAATATTGTGGAAAATTTGATTAAAAAGTTGAGGAAAAAAAAAAAACAGGTCACAGAAAAGATTGATTTCCTCCACACTCAGAGTTTATGCCAGTTGCCACATAAATCAAAGCACCTTAAACCTGGCCACTGCTGCCGAGTTAAACATTAAATTACTGAATACATTAGAGAATCAAGCCAGCTCCACCGAGAGCTCAAGGCGGCAGACATTTATGCACCCCTGGATGCTCTGCGCCTGGTTTTATATGCTCGGGATATGGGCTTCTGAAACAAAAGTCTGAGGAGAGCTACTGTACTGGGAGCAGATAAAATATGTGGGGCCACACGGGCTCTTTAGGGCCCCTGCTGATCAATAGCTCAGTCTCGGACAGTGCCTTAGACCGTTGCAGCAAGGCTGGGTCCCACGAGAGAGCTGCACGGTAAGGCCCATAAGACTTTAAAAGTGAAAAATATGACAGTCAGTCAGTTTTGCTTGCATAAAATAGAGCCTCAATAGTATGAGTATTAATTTTTAATGCAGGCAGTGTTTCTGACCCTGTCCTTGCCTCTGCAGACACTGTGGCAGCTCAGCTGAAGGCAAAAGGAAAAGGTGAAGCTCAAACACACTCAACTGTACACAGCTCATGCTATAAAGCCCACATGAATCCACTGCTGTTTATTTTGGTAAAAATTGTTTATGTGTGAGATGCAGTGATTGTCTTCATTAGTGGTAATAAGCGAACAGATGCATATTGACATTTAAGTTCTTTCTAAACACTAATGAAGACAATTTGTAAACGTATATAGCTTATAAATGTGAGTATAGCTTATTGTTTTTAACATCTGCATGTAATTACACACATTTTTTCAGTAATATAGGTTTAGTACAGGGCTGCACGGTGGCAAAGTGGATTGCCCATTCGCCTCACAGCAAGAAGGTTGCTGGTTCAAGCCTCGGCTGGGTCAGTTGGCATTTCTGTGTGGAATTTGCATATTCTCCCCATGTTCGCGTGGGTTTCCTCCCGGTGCTCCGGTTTACCCAACAAGTCTAAAAACATGTGGTATAGGTAAAATGGGTAGGCTACATTGTCTGCAGTGTGTATGAATAAGTGTGTATGGATGTTTCCCAGTGATGGATTGCAGCTGGAAGGGAATCCGCTGCGTAAAACATATGTTGGATAAGTTGGCGGTTCATTCCGCTGTGGTGACCCCAGATTAATAAAGAGACTAAGCTGAAAAGAAAAAGAATGAATGAATGAATGAATGAATGAATGTTTAGTATACACTTACCGGCCACTTTATAAGGTACAACTGTCCAAAGAATTTCTAATCATCTAATTGCATGGCAGCTACTCAATGCATTTAGGCAAGTAGACATGGTCAAGATGATTTGCTGTAGTTCAAATCAAGCATCAGAATGGGGAAGAAAGGTGATTTAAGTGACTTTGAATGTGGCATTGTAGTTGGTCCGAAAAAGAGAAAATCTTTCACGTTGAATCTTGTGGCTGATGGGCAACAGCAGCTGAAGACCATACCAGGTGCCACTCCTGTCAGCTAAGAACAAGAAATTAAGGCTAAAATTTGCACAGACTCACCAAAATTGGACAATAGTAAATTGGAAAAACATTGCCTGGTCTGATGAGTCTCGATTTCTGCTGCAACATTTGGATGGGGTCAGAATTCGGCATTCACAACATGAAAGCATGGATCATCTTTGGGCCCATTAGTACCGAATGAGCATTGTGTCAACGCCAGAGCCTACCTGAGTATTGACCATGTCCATCCCCTTATGACCACCGTGTACCAATCTTCTGATGGCTACTTCCAGTAGAATAACGTGCCATGTCATAAAGTATTAATCATCTCATACTGATTTCTTGAACAATGACAATGAGTTCACTGTTTTCAAATGGCCTCCACAGTCACCAGAACTCAATCAATAGAGCACATTTGAGATGTGGTGGAATGGGAGATTTACATCATGGATGTGCAGCCGACAAATCTGCAGCAACTGTGTGATGCTATCATGTCAATTTGGACCAAAATCTCTGAGGAATATTTCCATTACGTTCTTGAATCTACACCATGAAGGATTAAGGCAGTTCTGAATGCAAAAGTGGGTCCACCCTTATACTTGTAAGGTATACCTAATAAAGTGGCCGGTGAGTTTATATACTTCTAGATGTCAATAATTTGATGCCATCTACGCCACCTACCTCCTATAGGAAAAACAAAGGGAAAAGAACAAACCGGTACATATGGCCTTCTTAGACCACGAAAAGGCTTTCGTCATTTGGCACTCTCTAAAATCACATGGAGTTCCTGACGTGTACGTCGAGTGGATCAGGCTCCAGCACCAGCACAGTCCAATGCATAGCCGGATTGTCACCTCCTTTTCCAATCAGCTTCAGAGTACACCAAGGATCAGCCCTGTCACCACTACTCTTCATCCTATGCATGGACACCATTACAGCCGACCTCCAGCTGGCCCACCCTTGGTCACTCCTTTTTGCTGATGATGTGTTCCTCGTCATTTAAGACCGGGCAGAGACCCAATCACCCAGCTCTGGAAAACAAAGCTTTGAGTATGGTCTAAGGCTCAACATCAAGAAGACTGAATATCTGGAAGGTGGTCCGTAAAAGAGATGGGAACATCACAATTGACAACGAAAAGCTGATGAAGACCAAAGAGCTTCGATTCCTGGACTTACCTCCGATGTCCAAGCAAAAATAAATGCAGCTTGGCTGAAATGGTGACAGGTTACTGCTGTTCTTTGTGACAATAAGATGCCAGACCCAAGGGCATAGGTTTGCTCTTGACATTGGTGGGGACGGCCCAGACGGGTGAATCCAACACCCCCCAAACCTCTCACATGACAGTAGGGAAAGGCTCTGCCAATCACAATTTTCATATGTGTTTTGTGGGAGGTACGATGAGAGGAGAACGTGATTCAACCCTTCCTGCATGTCAAGGTTAAGAAAAATGTACAAAATAATTGTCTGCCCAGTAGCCCTGTATGGCTTCAAATGTTGGCCCACCTCTACCACACATGAACAGGCCCTAAACACCATGGAGATGCAGATGCTCCACTGGAGCCTAGGAATCACAAGATAGGACCATATTATGAATGACGACATAAGGAAGCAACTGGGAGTAGCCCCAATATAGGAGAAGATGCCTGAAATGTGCCTAAGGTGGTACGGACGCATAAATAGAAGTGATGAGAACAGCCATTAGGATTGCTCCAGACAGACGCCAGCCACGCGGCAGACCGAAGAAACGATGGATGGACAGATTTAAGGAAGACTTGAAGATCGTCAATACACTGACAGAAGATGTCCTGGATGGGACCAAATGGAAAAAAAAAAATGTTGCCAAAGAGCGGACTCGGCACCAGCGAGAACAACGGCAGGATGACAGAGATGTCAGTACATCATACTCGTTTATAATCTATCACTCTACTAACAGACCATTCTGAGAGATGTAAACCAAAAACAATGGTCTCAACGTATTTCCTGTTTGACATTTTTAATTTCTATAGCTTCCGAGAACCAAAAAAGATCCACATATTGATAAATCATGTTATGATAGCTGTTTTAACATTAAGCTATGATTGAATTGCCTCTTGTTACAGTTATGAAATAGTTTAATAACAAGCAGGAAATGTTCATGAGCCAATGACATCAAAGCATTGAAATATTCTATATCAGTGTATCTTAACCACGTTTCTGGAGGACCACCAACACTGCATATTTTGGATGTCTCCTTTGTCTCTTACCCCCATTACAGGTCTTTCAGTCTCTGCTAATGAGCTGATGATCTGAATCAGGTGTGTTTGGTTAAAGAGACATGAAAAATGTGCAGAGCTGGTGGTCCCCCAGGAGCGTGGTTGACAAACACTGGTCTATATTAAATTGTCAACATCTGCATTGCAATGCATTGCAAAAACAATTAATTTCGATATCTCTAAAGCATTCCAACAGCCTCAAAAGAAATAGGGTCAACGAGGGTCAAATACACATAAAACTTTTTTTTCTTTATCTCGTTTACCATTAAAATATGTTTGAAAATAGATAAATTTACTTTGAAAGGAATTATCGAATATAGCTTAATTATTTCTTACACTGTTGGCTACAAATCCTGAGCATAAAACAAGACACACACACACAAACAAACAAACACACAAGAATAATAACATTACATGCAATATTTCTTAAAGGGGACATATAATGCAGCTTTTTACAAGATGGAAAATAGCTCTCTGATGTCCCTAGACTCCTAGAGTGTGTATGAGCAGTTTTACCTTAAAATACCACTCAAATTGTTTTTCAGAACTCTTTGAAACTGCCCCCTTTAGGCTTTGATCCAAATTGTGCAGTTTTGGTGACTGTCACTTTAAATTAAAAGGAGATTTTGAAAAGAGGACTGAGCTACACACATCTTTGTGTCAGCAGAGTGGCAGATTCTAAACAGGACCAGTGTTATCTTAAAAAAAACTTCTCACTCAGGACTGTCTATGCAAATGAGGGAGAGATTGTAACCAACGAGCAGGGTCTCAGATGATGAAGATGAAGTCTGATTTTAAAATTAGAATGAATACATTTATAGCATTAGAGGCTGGCTATTTCCACACACTGTTGCCACACAACTGTTTCAATCCCTTATAAAAGTGATGTTGGAATGATAGGTCCCCCTTATAATGTACAAAAAATAAGAGGAAGAGCTTAAGAGCTTATTGTTAACCAGAATACCTACGTTTTTTTTTTCCCTAGGATAACAAACAAGTCCTTTAAGCAAGTCCAACTTTAAGTACACCTTTGCTTAAAACAAGTTACAATTTAAAGTTATTTATGAAACCAGTAACGCACAAACAAATAGCTCAATTAGTTTTTCATAATTAACAATCAAACAGTTATTAAATAAAATTATCATGTCTTAACATGAAATTATGCTTTTTATATAAAAAAATCCATCAACCAAGATATATTTATTAGGAAAACAACCTAAAAATACTGTCTGACAGAATGATTTTTTTTGCAGCGTACTTCAAGCCGGGCTGATGTCATTTTTGACTACAAGCCTCCCACACTGAAGCTCTTTTTCTAGAGAGCAGAGAGCATGGCCAGTGCTTTCACACCTGATCCAGTCCATCTGTCTGTGCAGGCAAGAGCTGACCAGAGCAGAGCAAGCTCAGACATCTCTCTCTCACACACACACACACACACACACACACACACACACACACACACACACACACACACACACACACACACACACACACACACACACACACACACACTTACCAGAAACACCGCCATATGTAGTTCTGGCGCCTCTGCCAATCCCAGGCCAGGGTGTAGCATCGGCTTTGAGGGCCATTAGTCCAGATACAGTGTTGGTGGCTGTGACTCCATCCGCACCTCCTACAAACAAACAAACAAAACCAGAATTTCTTACAAAACCCTAAAGCAAACACACTGTGTGGACGGGATGACACTACTGGGTGACGCTGATCCTGAAATACAGCAACATAAAAATACTGCGCTGTAGATAATCCTGTCAGAAAGACATGCATAACATCACCAGAGCTTCTTTTATAAATTGTATGAATGATTTGATTTTGATGCTAAACTGTGTGAATGTGAGTCGACGGTGAGGGCGAACAAATCTAAAAGGTCAATCTTAAAATGTGTTTATATGAATACAAAGTGAAAAGCACTGGTGCACAATACCTGCTAATGTCATTTTACATAGTCTCATAGAGATCAGTGTTATTTAGAGACAAAATTATTAAATTAGTAACTAGGTTTATGATTTCAGAACTAATTTCATGTATTTCAAATGTGATTTTAACATATAAACAAAATATATGAAATTATTCAGAAGTTGCACTTTATTTGGGAAAATACAGCCAAATTATTGGAATTTTTAATTATTTTTCAAATATTTCCCAAGAGATGTTTTCACAATTTTTTCTACACACTTATAAACATAATTAATAAATATTTAATAACTAATTTCTAATAATAATTATTATAGTTTTTCATTTCTATTGTCTTTGCCATGATGCCGGTACATAATATTTTTATTAGTTATTTTGCAAGATACTAGTATTCAGCTTAAAGGACAATTTCAAGAGTTCACACTTAGCTGGTGATTGATTGTAAAGTGTGTTTGGCATGCTGTTCTGGGAGAGAGTTCTGAGCTCATAAGATCCTCGACTCTGGAGCTCTCTCCCCTTTGCAGGGCGGGAGGGGAGATTGAGCTTGGGTAGGTTTCGAGAACTCCCCTGCTTATTTATGGTTAATGATAAATTAGGGATTGCTAAGAAGACATATACTGCTGATTGGTGCTAATTTGGTTTGGTCAATTCACCTATGTTGGAAGTTTTTGGACTGTGAGAGGAAACCAGAGAACATGAGGGAAACCCACACGAGGACACAGAATGTGGCCTGTAAGGGTGTTTTCACACCTTTATCTGAATGCCTGGTCCTAACCCAAGTTCGATTGTTCTCCCTTGGCTGGTTTGTGTTTGCACATCTTTTTTCCTTCTGAACCTCGTTGCGCCATTAAGCTGCTGTTTTGTGAACAGCTGTTGCTAGGTGACAGCCATGAAAGCAAAGTGCCAAAATGGAGATGTCAGCACATCACAGGCTGCATTTGAGATCGCATACTTTCATACTATTTAGTACGCTAAAATCAGCATGCGAGTATTTCAGAAATTATAGAATTTGAAAATCAGTATGCAAGCAAAAGTCAGATGACCTACTACTTCTGGCGAGATTCTGAAGTGCGCAACGCATGCATGCTGCGCCCATAATGCCCAGCGAAAGAATTCACAGATGGGAGTGAAGCGATGCAACTGACGCAGGTAGGTAACGTGACCATGACAAAATAGCGAACATAGTCTGTTCGAATTCCATTCAAAAACATTTAAAATGTTCAGAACATCACAATGTCTGCAGAAGCTGTTTTTGGTGGAAACAAGCACACATTATCACTGTTTGCACTGGGGATCACTGTTTACACAGACATACACACGAATGAACATTATAAAAACAAAATTTTGTTGTACAGTTGGCGGTTCATTTCCGTTATTTGGTATGATTGCATTCATATCAGAAGTGAACCATATCGGGGTTTGCACAAACTGTACCCCAGACCACCTCTTTCATGCAGACTTGGGTACAGTTCACGGGTGCGCACCCGTGTTCAGAAGACAGCGTTCACACTAGCTTAACGTACTGTGCTTTGACAACAAACGAACCTGGGTGCAGACCAAAAGTGCTAATGTGAAAGCACCCTAAGAGACTTGGATCTGTGACATTCTTGCTGTGAGGCAACAGTGCTGGCTTCTCAAGGAAAAGGGAAGAGGAGTAGGGGTTTAAGGGGGGATTGTTTAAGATGAAGATAACTGAGGTAAGAAACTCTGGTTATTTTTGGTGAGCTAGGAATCCTCCGATTGGTAAATCATGCATTAGCTAATGCGGGAAGAGCGGTCAATCATAAGCACGTGACCCTCTCGAAATTAGTTTGTAATTACATATCACTTAAAGGCATAACTAGGTTAAATAGGTTGATTAGATAGGAATTGTTAGTACAGTGGACAACAGTGGTTTCTTCAGTAGCCAATAAAAACAAAACACTAATCTTAAAGTGGCTAATATTATACAGTTGAAGTTTGAATTATTAACCCCCTGAATTATTAGCCCTAAAGTTTATTTTTCCCCAATTTCTGTTTAATGGAGAGAAGATTTTTTCAGTACATTTCTAAACATAATAGTTTTCATAACTCATTTCGAATAACTGATTTATTTTATCTTTTCCATGATGACAATAAATAATATTTCACTAGATATTTTACAAGACACTTCTATACAGCTTAAAGTGACATTTAAAGGCTTAACTAGGTTAATTACGATAACTTAGCAGGTTAGGGTTATTAGGCAAGTTATTGTGTAACGATAGTTTGTTATGTAGTGTTTGTGTATTGTATCTAAAATTTGTAAAAATAATTTTGTCTTTAAAATGGTGTTTAAAAAATTAAAAAACTGCTTTTATTCTCCAGAAGAAAAAAAATATTATCAGACATACTGTAAAAATTTCCTTGGCCTTTTAAACATAACTAGGCAAATATTTTAAAAAGAAAAAAATTCTAACAATAATTCTGACTTCAACTGTATAAGATAATATATAATATAAAAATGTAAAATCTGCTTTATAGCCAATCTAAAATAAAAGATTTTCAAGAAAATAATACAATAGGAAATACAATGCAGATGTCCTTGCTCTGTTGAACATCATTTGGGAAATACCTAAAAAAATAATTACAATTTAACAAGAAGAATAATAATGCTTTCTTCAACTACATACAGTACATGTTTTTTTTTTTTTTTTGTCTGGATATGAAGAGTTCAGATGCAAAAATCTCTAAGTGGCATCTGAAATTTTCTTCTAATATTAGAATTTTACCAGGCTCTTGATTCAGAGATTCAGGTTTTATCAGGCTCTTAATGTCTTCATACAGCAATTAAAAAAAATTGATTATTTTCATTGCTTTTCATATAAAATAACTGAACATAAACATACAAGGCTGAGAAAAAATGCTTATTGTAAAAGAAAATTCGAGATGGCACTTTGTTTTTTTTCATGATTTTTGCATCTGAACTCTTTATATATAAGTACAAACAAAAATACACACAGAAGTAACTGCATTACAATGCAAGACACCTTACATATATTTGTATTCAGGAAGAGGCTTGTAATATAAAAACGAACATTATACACAGAAAATCTTATTTAAAAAGGTTATATTCAAAGGTTATCCTTCACCCTCTTGTCTTCTGTTGTGAAGGACATGAATAAGAACAGGGTTAAATGAGATTAAATGCTATGTAATAAATGGCATGAATAAGATGGGAGTACTGAGAAAGAGTACTTGATGTCTTCATTTACTCTGAATATGCTTTCTACCACAAGTCGTTCATTTTGTGGAACTAAGATAAATTGTGAAATAAAAATCTTTAAATGTCATGACTGTAATAGCCCCTTTCACACAGTGATACCGGTAAATATCCGGAAAATTTCCGGAACGACTTTACCGGTATATTCAAAAAAGCGCTGTTCACACAGGCGAGGACGTTACGGAAATTTTCCGGAAAAGAGCATTCACACATCCATTCCAAAATACCGGTAAATTCTGACATCATTCACCACAAATGAGCTTTAAACGGCTGCGCTTGTATTTGTAAACATTTGACTAAATTACAAACTCTGTGGATGATCAATATTGTAAACAACTTTCACTGGATCATATTCGCATGTCGAGATGTTCATAATATGTAAGTGTGCTGACGCTCACAGGCTGTTTCATGGGCACACGCAAAGCTTGAAGGTAAACAAACAACGGCTTATCATAAGCATCTTATCGATGACTATTTGCACAGTTGGCATTAAGAAGAACATATAAACGTGATCTGACTAACTTCTAGCAGCTAAATGTGTCTGGAAAAATATTCAAAGGCTTTTATTCTCACAAACCGCGCGGACGTAAATGCGTCTGACTGTTGTGATTGGCTAAAGCAGACGTCTCACGTCAGCACGTTCTAGACGTGCACGAGCTTATTCCGGAAATCTTCCTTCTGCATTCACACAGCGCAGCATTCCGGCAAATTGCCGGTAATGTTACAACTTCTCTTTCCGGAAAATAGCCAGAACGAATTTACCGGTATTTTCAAAAAGGACCTGTTCACACATACAACCTTTCCGGAAAATTGCCGGTAATTTTCCGGAAAGGTCTGTATGTGTGAAAGGGGCTAATGTCATGTTTGTGAAAATGTTATTTGGAAATCGCTGATTAAGATAATGATTAAATGTGCTGTAATGATGAAAAATAAATTAACATTTATTCTGCACAATTATACAGCATTTCTGCATTTGCATGAGTTGTGAAATTAGCTTGCATGTGTATTGTTAAACTGATGTTCTCAATTAGTTAGTGTTTTTCATGTGCATGTGTTTTCTTAATTTCCAGTGCAACTGAGCTCTCTCGACAAATTTTTCCCTCTTTGTTATATTGCAGCCATTTCCCCCCTCATTAATGTACACACAGCACCCCATATCAACAGAAAAACAGACTTTTTTATTTTTGCAGATTTCATAAAAAAGAAAATCTGAAACAGCAGGACCCTTTGCTTTTTTACACCTGCATTTGGGGATCCTCTGCCATTCTTCCTTGCAGATCCTCTCCAATTCTGTCAGGTTGGATGGTAAACGTTGGTGGACAGTCATATTTAGGTCTCTTCAGACATGCTCAATTGGGGTTATATCAGGGCTCTGGCGGGGGAACATTCACAGAGTTGTTGTGAAGGCACTCCATTATTTTAGCTGTGTGCTTAAGGTTATTGTCTTGTTGGAAGGTAATCCTTTGGCCCAATCCGAGGTTCTGAGTAGTCTGGAGAAGGATTTGTCTAGGATATCCCTTTACTTTGCTGCATTCATCTTTCCCTTAATTGCAAGCAGTCATCCTCATACTGTCCCTGCAGCTGAAAAACACCCCCACAACATGAAGCTGCCACAGCCATGCTTCACTGTTGGGACTGTATTGGAGAGGTGATGAGCAGTGCTTGCTTTTGTCTACACATACCACTTAGAATCAAGGCCAAAAAGATCTATCATTAGACCAGATAATCTTATTTCTCATTTTTCACTATCTTGGAGTCCTTCAGGCGTTTTTGAGCAAACTCAATGTAGGCTTTCATGTGTCAGGCCACTCTTCCATAAAGCCACAACTGGTGGAGGGCTGCAGCGATGGTTGACTTTCTACAACTTTCTCCCATCTCCCGACTTCATCTCTTGAGCTCAGCCACAGTGATGTTTTGGGTTCTTCTTTACCTATCTCACCTAGGCTCTTCTCCCATGATAGCCTAGTTTGGCCAGCTTTAGAAATGGTTCTGGTCATCCCAAACATCTAGCATTTAAAGATTATGGAGACCACTGTGCTTTTAAGAACCTTAAGTGCAGCAGAATTTTTTTTTTTTTTGCAACCATGGCCAAATCTGTCACAATTCTGTCTCTGAGCTCTTCAGGCATTATCTTTGACCACATGATTCTTATTTGCACTGATATGCATTGTGAGCTGTACATCTGCCTTTTCACTGCGCACAACATTTGGACACAACTGTCGGAATACACCCCCTTGTGGCAGTCGCACAGAATTTTCAGTTCTGTAGTGCACCATGGGAGAGAAGCTGTTCTCGCAGTGTCCAAAATAAAGGAGGGCAAAAGCAAGAGCCAGTATTCTGTTCACCATGATTAAATGAATGAATGAAAACTGAAAACTCATAGACCACTAAAAAATATTGGAGACTTAAAAAACTATAATTTTATTAATTTATTACATACATTTATGAATATAAAGGTTTCTTTTATATAGACTTTTTCTAATATATATATATATATATATATATATATATATATATATATATATATATATATATATATATATATATATACATATATATTTCTCATCTCGCGCACACAGACCTGCTTGTACAACTCTGAAATACATCACATCCAGTCGGCCAGTAGCATACAGTTTAGTCGCAGGAGTTGAAATATTTCAACGGATCCGCAGCTCAATTCGGATCCGAATTTTCCGCATACGGAGATGATCGAGACTCCAAGCAGCTCCCGGACTATTCTCCATTGAAAAAGAATGTCTTCCAGTCTGTCGCTTGTCATTTGTCGTGTGCAGTGGAAAGGAGGTTTAAGGTCTTATATAGACAGGTGTGTGGCTTTCCTATGCAAGACCAATCTGTATAATCCAACACAGCTGGACTCAAATGAAGGTGTAGAATCATCTCAAGGATGATCAGAAGAAATGGGCAGCACATCAGCTAAATATATGAGTGGGTCTAAGTACTTGTGATGTTTCAGTTTTTCTTTTTAATAAATCTGCAAAAATGTCAACAATTTTGTGTTTTTATGTTATATATTTTCTTTTGGAGAATCTAAGAAAAAAGCATCATGATAATGGAAAGCAGCTAAACGTATTTCTATTATTCTTCAAGTTGTGCAAACTGAAAATTTTCAATAGAAAATATGGATATTAGAAACACATCAATTTTTGTACAACAGATTTTACAGTTGAATGAGATGTTTTTTAGTCAATTTCAACAGGGGTATTTTACAGAACTGGTCAGCACATGTACTTAAATGTATAATCATTTTTATATTGTTTTTAAACAATTATTGTTGTGCTTATTTATTTAAAGAAATGGCTCCTTCTGCCATGGTGGAACAATTACTGAGGCATTGCACAACTGAAAAAAGGTCTGTTCTTCAAAACCATGTAACCTCACAGAAACACCTCACATGTTGCTTCTCCCAAGAGGTTGTTCTTGCCATTAAATATTGGATAGCACACATGAAACACATGGCTGCAGTGCATGTAAACCTACCAACACCCATCGTAGTGAGAGGAAAAAACCTGACACTATAACCACATAACGTTGGTAAATAGAAACACTGTCATTTTGCCACTGGTGTAAGGTAAATACATATATTTTATTTCTTGACTGTATTCAAGTACATATCTTATCACTTCATTAACACTTCATTAATTCATTAAATTAAAAATATATAACACTTATCACTACACTACAGTTGCTGAATGAAGCTGAAATTGTTACCTGTTTAGAGAGATTCTGTAGTGCTGTTTAATTTGTGAACAAGCTGTCTTTTATCAGTTAAACTTTTGAACAGGTTCACAATTGCACTCAATAATACATTTTTGAATAGAACGACATCTGTAAACTAATTAACAATTCACTGGTTTAAATGAACTATTCAGTGTGAGTCTCTAGCAAATTAGTCACTAATTCAAATGATCTGTTTAAAGTGAGTCTTCAGTAATTGATTCACAGATTCAAATGATTCATGCAGGGTGAGTCTCCAGTGAAAGATCAGGTGCGTTCGACTTCATACAGCACTGTCCAGATCGATCGAAATCTAAAGTGGTGCATGCCGGTTAGAAATGTTGTCCAGATTGATGATGTACCGACGCCACGTGACTGTCACATGTGGCATTAAAGTACCACGACAGGATATATTTCCTGTTTAGCTGTTTATACACAAGTGTTAAAAGTGGCATTGATGAACCTGCTCTTTCTGGGTAACTTCTACTTAAAGTGTAGCTCACTTATTTTAGAAATATCCTTGTTTAATCTCTTTGGATTAAAGTGCTTTTTTGAAAATGCTTTCATGATGCAAAATAATCTTATTCATTGTTTAAGACCTAATCAAAACACCTTGTTTTGGGTTTAACATTGATATATTTTAGAAAGTTTTATATCCATAATTGTAAATAAATGCACCCCTTTTAGCATATTCAAACAAGAAGTATTAGCCTAAAGAGTATTGTTTTAAGGTAAATGTTTGCAAATAATTAATATAGGCTGAATTTAAACAAACTTTGTTTAAAAACATAAATTTAACACTACTAAATTTAATGTAAATTGTGTTCATGTAAAATTGTAGTAAAATTGAAACAGTGCAGTAAACTTTATGTAAAATTTAGTGCTTCAGTGTACAGAAAATCACCATAACTTGTGAGTCAATAGCTTCACTTGAATTAAACCCTGATTTCATAAGATTGCAGGGTGTTGTAGAAAGACAAAGGTTAGGAGAAGGCTACAAACCCATTTCGAAGGCTGGACACTTTTTTTGTTATGTGATTTCAGTCTTAATGACAAATAAAGTTGTAAATAGTATAAATATAGTATAAATATACTGTATCATTATTAGTGAGTAAGTGAGGATGTTCATACCTTCATAAGCAGCTGTGGCGATGTCAACGATGTTGGTAACATTGGGTGTGAGTTTGGCGAAGAAGGGGATGCTAGTGGCCTTTCTAACCCAGCGACAGATGTTCCTCACCAGCTCAGGGTCCTAGAGAGAGAAAAATCAACACTCATTACAGACTTCTCCAGAGCACGGAAACAAACTGCTATTTAAATGAGTCCCATTGTGTAAATCTCAGGTGTCCCCAGAATCCGTCTGTGATGCATCAGCTTGAAATACCTCACGGATCATTCATTACATAGCACGTAAAAGGCCCTTTTTTTGGTGGAAGCAAAAACATGCTGTTCTTGTGTCTCTGAATACAAATGAGCTGCAGTTCTCCGCCTCTTTTCAGAAAAGGGCAGGGCTTTTAAATGCATACCTTGGTTACAGCCCTTTCACATTGAGAACAATGCAATTAAGCACAGCAAAATGTGCTTTAACACCAAAAACAAAAAGAGTCATCACCTTTGGTGCATTAGTGCTACAATTCACAATTTATGCAACACATTATAATTTATGAGTACTGCTTTTTCTCAAAACCCTTTTTAAACATCATCAAGTGCTTGTGATATTGCAAACTAAAGTGGATTTTGATTTTATAATTGACAAATATAGCTTGTAATTTTTTTTTTTTAAATGAGCTGATTGCTACAAAAATATAATTCCATGAAACATCAACAACAAAAAAAGCACACTAAACATCAGTGTTGAGGGTTACGCGTTATAAGTAACACATGTTATGTTTTAATATTACTTTTCTAAAGTAACGAGTAAAGTAAAGCATTACTTTTAAAAATAAGTAATATTATTTGAGTTACTTTAGAAAAAATGTAATGTAAAGCTTTTTTTTCTCAGCAGATGAGTCAGTATACTGTTCTACTAACTGAATCTATTATCTGACTGTTCTACTTACTTACTTGTTCTACTTAAAAAGTAACCAAGTAAGGCAATTAGTTACTTTTTGGGGGAAGTAACTCACTATTGTAACGCACTACTTTAAATTGTAACTGTGCCCAACACTGCTGAACAAACATTTTTGCAATAATATTTCAATTTGGCTTCTGCGTCATCGTACAAATGTTGTTACTTGTGTATGGTAACACTGTGTGTGTGTGTGTGTGTGTGTGTGTGTGTGTGTGTGTATTGAAGTCAGTTGAAGTCAGAATTATTAGCCACCCTGAATTATTACCAGCCCTGTTTATTATTTTCCCTAATTTCTGTTTAATGGAGAGAAGAATCTTTCAACATATTTCTAAACATGATAATTTTAATAACTCATCTCTAATAACTAGATATTTTACACTTCTATACAGCTTAAAGTGACATTTAAAGGCTCAACTAGGTTAATTAGGTTAACTGAACAGGTTAGGGTAATTAGGAAAATCATTGTATGATGATGGTTTGTTCAGTAGACTATCAAAAAAATTATATAGCTTAAAGCGGCTAATAATTTTGACCTTAAAATGGTTCTTAAAGAAATTAAAAACTGCTTTCATTGTAGCTGAAATAAAGCAATAAAGACTTTCTTTTTAAGAAAAAATATTAGACATACATTGAAAGTTGTCTTGTCCTGTTAAACATCATTTGGGAAATATTTAAAAAAGAAGAAAAAATTAATGGGGAGTATAAATACTGTAAACTCTTAACAATTTTGTAAGTTACACCCTATTTAATTGAAATATGAACTGAACTTTACTGTAGAACTAGTATGCAGTACGCTGCTGTATTTTAAAGTTGCATTGTGAAAATTACTATATATTTACATTAAAGACATACAATACTGTAAATACATAAACAGCAAGATAAATGGAGCTGTAAATGTAAACTGTATTTTTGCTGCAACTGATGTACTGCAAACTGGTGAACTGCTGTCAGTAAGCTACTGTAGATTCTTCAAGAAATCATTAACAGTGTTTATATTTGGCTCTTTTAGTAAATGTTATGATTCTACAAATATTTATACAATAGAGAGGTTACAATCTATTTGTCTATCAAACACTTTTTAAACATTTTAGAACACCTGAAAATGCAAGTTTAAACTATTTACACTGTCATAAATCTCGAATACTTTGAAACAGATTTAATTTTTTAAAGTGTTTTGTTTCTATTTTTTTTTACTGAGGTAAAAAAGTACAAATAAATAAATAAAATGTAGGCTTATTGTTAAGAACAAAACACATAAATTATATGAAATAGATCCTTACCAAAAAGCCATAATCTAAAGCTGTATAAAATACTATTAGTTTAAAAATTGGCAAGAAAATACAATATATAAAACAATAAACACATCAAACTTAAATTTGAGGTTGATATCCTGAAGTGTTTTCACTTATGTTTTGTTTGGGTGCAGGATTAAATGTTTCAACTAGATTATACATTTGTGTTAAATTTACTTCCCAGTACCATTTAATCGTTTTAAATCGGTATCGAAAACAATACCAAAATTCGTGCCAATCTGATAAAGTGAAATATATTTTATATAATATAATATAATATATATATAAACTCAAATAGTTAAAATAGTTTCAAATGGTTTAAATAGTTTCAGAAGCTCAGAGTTCAAGCTTCGCAAAAAAAAAAAAACAGAGTCAAAAACTCAGACTTTCTCATTCCCGGTATTTCTTGTTCATACACATTCATCTGCTGGTCCACTTCAAAACAGCAAGGCTGCCCTAAATATTCACCGAACACTGGCCACAGAGCACAGAGGCAATGTTCAAAATGTGTTTTCTCTCAATCTCTCTCTTTTTTTTTCTCACTCACACACAGACTGTCTTTCTACCGCCCACCCACACACACACGCACACACACGAGCACACACCAAGGACTCCAAATGGTTTAGCGATCCCCTCATGAACTCTCTCAGATGTGGCCAGGGAGGAAAACGCTGTTGTGTCTGAACATGTCGTCTGAAACACATCGCTGCCTTCATGTTGCTTTTTCACTTCTGCGCCTTGCCTTTTCCCACTCCCTTCCCCCAGCCTTCTTTCAATCGTCTCGCTTCTCTTTCTCATTCAGTAAGCAACAACAGAAATCTATATTGTGTGTGTGCACCTTTCTGATAGCAGCGCAGTCATTTATGAATGCCGTCTCTAATGTATGAATTATAACACACCTCAAAGCTCCGATCCTCCTTAGAGGGAAAACTAGGGTTAGTTTCTGTTCACACATTTCTCAAGTGTTATATCTCAGGTTCTGATGTTCATTCACACAAATGCACATCTACAGCAATCTCAAATTAGACTATGTTACATCATCATTTACTTTTTTATTTATACATTAACAATCTAATGTTCGGTCACAATAAAATGTATTATTATTACTATTACTACTACTACTACTACTACTACTACTACTACTATTACTACTACACAGCTAAATCCTCTGCGTAAAATTGACTTAGTTTAGAGAGATATTTGGTCCCATTTTAAATAAGGGCAAACAGGTTTGCAAAAAGTAAAGCTGCTGTTTGTGGTGTTGCTTATTGTTCAATTTGATCCTCTGCTGAGATTTTGAGAGATTCAATGTATAATATTTTAGCTGATTTCATCTAAGGCTGTGAGTGAAGTCTTTCTCTTCCGTGTTTCTGTTTATTAACAGCAAGTGTAAATCATCAGTTTCAATCACCACCGAATTAATAATTTCATTGTCTCATTAACTTGAGTAACTTTAACCCAATTAAGAGAGGGACCAAATACTATCTAAACTAAGTACTACTAGTTTAACTACTACTACTACTAAAATTATTATTATTATTATTATTATTAGTAGTAGTAGTAGAAGTAGTTGTTGTAGTAGTAGTAGTTGTTGTTGTAAAAGTAGTAGTAGTAGTGGTAGTAGTAACCCAGAAGTAATCTTCTTTTGCACGGGTATATTTTGGGCAATATGCAAAAAAAAACATTTTATGGGTCAAAATTTTAAATTTTTCTTTTAAGTCAAAAAATAATTAGTATATATATATTTTATTTTTATATTATATTTTCCATTTTGTATATTCCTATTGTAAATATATCAAAGCTTAATTTTTGCTTAGTAATAAGTACTTAATTTGGACAACTTTAAAGACAATCGCCTCATTATTTAGATTTTTTTGAACCCTCCGATTCCAAAAATTAAAATGAGTTGAAACAACACAATTTTTAATGTTTATCTGGGGACAACTTAATTGTTTTATGTTCAATCCAATTAAACTTGTAAAAACTAACACGGTAACTTAATTTCTTTTTGTTTCCCCAACAAAGATTGATTGTGTGGAACCCAGCATTTAAAAAAGGTACTTATGGCTGATTTTGTGGTGCAGGATCACTTTTATGTTTTTTTAGATTTCAAACTTTTTGTGGTTAAGTGAATTGATCAGATTATCGAATCTTTGATGAATGACTCTTTATGATTTTTTTTTTATGTTTATGTAAAAGCTAAAATCTAGTTTATGGAAAACTAAAGAGCCCAAACATTTGAATGATTTCTTCAGATTCACTATAAAAATAAATGGTAACTTTGGCAGTCAGGATCTATTTGTAAATGTCCTACTGTAAATATATCAAAACTCTAATTTTGTTTGATAATATGTATTAAGTACTCCATTCAGACAACTTTTAAGGCAATCCTCTCAATACTTAGAATTTTAACCTACAGATTCCAGATTTGCAAATAGGTCTCTCTCTGCTGTCCTCAAAATGGCATCAAAAAAAGCACACTGAACATACATCTTTGCAATACTTTCGCTATTTGGCTTCATTTTAAATTCACTATAGAAATAAAAGGGGAACATTGGCAATTAGTATCTTTTTTATTTTTACTTTATCCGCCTTAGATAAAGTATGTAGTATTGAAACTAGATATTTTCACTGTTTATGCATGTTTTTTTTTTTTAAGTTTGAATTGTTTATTTTAAAGTCCCCAATATACATTAGCCATGTTTACTTCTAAAGATGCAAATTAAATTTACGAGCAAAACTGGAATATCACATAAAACATTTGTAAATAAACACTAATTTGTTTCTTTCCAATAAGTTAAACAGAAAAAAAACCCACTTCCTGATAAACTGGCACCAATAATCAAGAAGAAAAAAATTAATTTGCCACTGTAGGAGAAGCCAACACTGGCCTTTTTTTATATAATGAATTACTTGCACCTTGGAAGAGGAAGATGAAACTTATTTTGGAGTGAGACCACTCTTTGGGAGAGCAGTCACTGCAAGACAGTTCTTGGACACAATAATACTGAACCACTTTTATGATGAACTTGGCTAAGAGACTTTAGAATGACCAAAACAATATTTCAGAGGTTTTAGAATGTGTTTTTTTTCTGCTGATTTGTCCATTAATGTCATTCCACCGCACGCATTTTTGTTATCATATGATCTGTTAAAACAAAACCACATAAAATTTTGGCTGCGCATACTGGAATTTCTAAAAGGATAAAATGTTTATTGCCTTTTCAAAATTTAAGTGCATCTTGACATTTCCATTAAGCTTCTTTATGCAATATTCCAAAATGCATAAATAAAATAGGTGGCTGGAAAAATAGCTAGTTGTTCTATATTTAAGACATTGATATAAATAGAGAATTCACAAGTATATGTAACTACGCATAAGAAAAACTATAGCATTTTGAGCAGAGAGTTCATTCTGACTAACACAAATTTCTCTGATCAGCCATTGTGTTTGAGAAATCAACAGATGTGTCTGTGATTGGCTGCATCGCTCAACATGTTGTAAATAGAAACCTTTGATGCTCTCCAGAGAGCAAACATAAATATGCACTGGAGGGTTTCCCAGATCTGTTTCGCCAATATGCTATTATTACAGTTTCAGCTGAGGGTGTTTTTGCTTTCGTTTGACTCTGTTTTGCACCTCTGTAGACCCGCGACTGCATGGATCTCTACAATGTCAGACACAGTGCAGTCATTGATATTATTGAGATCACTGCTGTCAAAAAAGAAAGAAAAAACAACACAACAACATCCTAAGATAAAAAAAAAAACACCATAACATTTATAGAAAGTCAGTGGAGATAATCATGGTTGCTATGGTGGAACCCAACATGTAAGTTGGAACTCTCTAATATTATAGTGAAACACTTATCAGCGGCTTTTAAAGTCCTTTAAAGACTAAATTACACACTGTTTTTCAGCATATTAAAACACTAGAAAATTAAAGTACCAGGAAGAACCAAAAAAGAGGTTTTGACAGTGACTTATACAGTACAGTATGTTTTGGTTCCTCAAAAATGATTCTAGTGGAAGTTCTTTAAAGATCTATTTTTATAGTGTGAAGCATTTTTTTATAATGTCTAGAACTTTTTCCGCTTGCTTTGTGGAATGAAAAGGTTCCATGGATGTTTAAGGTTTCTCATGTCAAGGTCTTACTACCACCACTCCCAATCTCAGATTGATGCTCAAGAAGGTTGCCTATTTGACAACACCAAAAGGAACAAGTGCAACTGACAATGGAAAGCATCAAGACTAATTTTGTTTCAAATATGTATTTTTTAAATACTTCTGGTCATAAAGTTTTTATGTTTAATTGTAGGTTTTTAGATTGAGCAGAATCTGTGATTCTTGCTGGCTTCTATGGCTGCAACCAGAATGCAATCCACACAGATTAATACAAGATAGATATTTCAATACGAACATATTTTAAAGCATGACTGGCTGCATCATTTTAAGATTAATAAATAGACGAGCACATTAATATCTGCTGATTTTTATTTGCTTAACTGGGGTAAAAAAAATTACATGCAGCACATTTTTAAAGACTATTTTCATTACAGGGGGTCTTTAAATGTTTTTCTCTCTGATGTTATGATGGTGACAAACTTTTGAAAACAAAAAATTATTTCATTTCTGGGACAAATGCAGAGTTATGAGCCCAGGTTCACTGATAAATACATGCCTCAGTCAAAATTTTTCCCAAATACAATGCTCCGGCTAATGTTTCAGATGGCAAATCCACTAGAGCAGTGGTTCTCAAACTGTGGTACGCGTACCACTAGTGGTACGCGGAGGAACCGCTGAACAATGAAAGAAACAATTAACACTTTTAATCCTTTAATGCGTAATATAACATCGATGTGATCAGCATTGGCTGTTTTGTGAAGCGTACGATCACAACGCTGTGCTTAGAGTGTTTATTTTAGTGCATTGTGTCATAAGCTGTTATAAATCATTTCCCGAAGTTTAAGAATTGATTCTGAAGCGTGATTTGATTGACATGAAAAATGGCCAATCACAGTCGACCTTGTCTAGTTGCGTGAAACGTAAGGGCGGGACAAATGCTTTCTGTGTTGCAGAGACAGAAAAAACAACTTAAAAACAAATGTTTTGTTGGATTAATGCTTCTCGGGTGTTTTCACCATAGAGATGTCTAGCAGAGTAATTAAACCGCGGACATATTTCCTGCCTTTTTGATGATCTACAAACACGTTTCGCTCTCCGACAGCCAGTCTCTCGCCTCTGACCTGTCACTCCTCTAAATACATTCTGAATGGCGGCGCGGGAATGGAGGTATTGCGCAATTACTCATTTCTGCAAATGTGGCGAGTGCTTTATTTTAACACGAGAGCGCATTCATGTACGCAAATCGCTAAAACAGATATGCGAGCTCTTAAATAGGCTTTTTTTTTTCAAATGAACTGCAAGTCCTCTCAGGATCGCCTGTGTGCTCAGATTGAATACAATCGCGATCTTTCCACTATTAAAGTAGACATTATTTATCTTTGTTCCTTGACTAAATTTAGTCAGAAGTATTCAAAGTTATTAAGTATTTAGAAATAGATTGATACATGATCGATGACAATGCTAATGGTCTTCTTATTTGGCTGTGTTTGTGAAGTGAAACTTACTTTTAGCAAAGGTGTATTTTTTTCTTTTTTTTTTCTTTACGACAAAATAATTATGCTGGAAATGTTTCTGGATGAGGTATTTGTGTGATTTACACATTTAGCTGTATTCTGATCTGTCTTAAAGCATTACAGGTCAAAGCAATCCGTTGTTACTTATTGTTTATTTATCAAAATTAACAATAAGACTCTTAAAGCACTGCTTTGATAAATGTAGTGTTGTCATTTCAAATACCTCAAGTAAAATGAAGTCATTTGTTTTATTAATTTTTTTTTTACTGACAGTGTACTTGTATTTTTTTTAAAGTTTCTATTTTAGATTAGGTTAAATGTAAAATAAAATCTACATGTGATGTACAGCTTTTTAAGAAACAATTTTGCCATATTGTAAAGAAAAATAGTGTAAAATATGTAAATAAAAGGCTAAATTAAATCTTTTTACCATATACTTCAATTAAACCTTTCAAAGCTTGTAAATATCGTTTAAAAAATGGGCTAAAAGTGTCTCTATGGCCTTAAAGATTATTTGGTAGTTTTACCAGTGCTATTGAAAAAGATTAATTGTCATGAAAGGAAAAATCGACCATACTTCCTTTGTTAGTGCAATTTCCTATACGTGTAGCTTTGGGATTTAAGCAATTCAACCATTCAATCAGGTTTCCACGTAAAAAAAGTGATTTCATAATGAAAATCAGATTTTTTTTTTTCAAAAGTAACCAACTAGTACTTTTTAAAAGAGTACTTTGTACTTTTACCTAATATTAATATTATTTACTAAAATTTGTGTTATTTTAGCAGTGTAATAGTATTTTTACTTGAGTACAAAAAAGATTTCACAAGCATTTAGTGCAGGTTTATTATATTATTAATATATGATTAATAAATATTATTTTTTATGTTTTTTATTTGTATCTATTCCTATGCAATGTTTTATGGGTTGCTGAGAATACTTTTCAGGTCTTCAATACATGTCAGTCTTGAAAAAAAAAAATAGGTGCTGGAATTGATTTTCATTAGGCTGTGCCTGTATGAACCCTGACATATGTACATTTAACATATATTTCAAGATTTGTCTGAAAGTGTAGGAATGTGACATATAGCCTATATTTATAAGGTAAAAGCAACATCTCCAGCTTTTGATGAATAGGCTACTATGAATACTTTAGATTTAAGTACAGCAGTTTTCTTTTTACTTTTTAAGAACAATGCCATTTTTAATGAACTTTTAAAAGCACAATTTTTAATCTGCAAGCACAGTTAATGTTCAGACTATTTCAAATGTTTAAAGTGACTGATAATAATACATATTCTTAATAATAGGAATTAATCTGCATCGTTTTTAAACTGTGCACACCTGTAGCTGCTTAATTAGGCATATGACGCTATTTTTTAATACTGGTTAAAAAATAGCGTCGTAAGGTGGTACTTGAAGAGACAATTTTTTTCTAAGGTGGTACTTGGTGAAAAAAGTTTGAGAACCACTGCACTAGAGGGTACTGTTTAAATTTTTGCGAATCAGACACTGTAAAAAATGCAGGGTTCCACACAATTCATTCATGTTGTTCCAGCACAAATTGATTAAGTTAACTTAACACTTTTAACAAATTTATGTGGATTAAACATAAAAAAATAAGTTGTCTCAACAAAATCTCAAGAATTGTTGTTTCAGCTGATTTTAATTAAGTAGTTTGAATAAGTAAAAAAAAACAAAAAACTTTTTTGAGCGTACGTTACATAGTAGGGCTGGGCGATATGGGCAAAAAATCATATCGCTATTTTTAGAAGGAATGACGATATACAATATATATCCGGTATTTTCCCATAAATTGTTACTTAAGAGTTAAAGCCTTCATTAAAACTTTATTAAACAGTTTGAGCAAAAGATAATGCAAACACAGGGGTTTCCCTCCTCGTTTACAAATAAACAGCTGCACAAAAAATAACAGCTGCACAAAATCTTTGATAAATAAAATACAGTACAGGTTTCACTCCTGCTTAAAACTATAAGTTGCACAACATTTCAAATTACAATAAATAAATAAATAAAAATCTTTGTTTACTCTGGCATTCACACATATACACTATGGCCAATTTAGTTTTCAGTGCATGTCTTTGGACTTGTGGGAGAAACCAGAACACCCGTAAAAAAACCCATGTGATCATGGGGAGAACATGCAAACTCCACACAGAAATGCCAGCAACCTTTTAACTGTGAGGCGATTGTGCTACCCACTGCGCCACTGTCACACCCCCAAATGATGAGGTTCATAGTTATACTTGTATTTCTCTTGTTTGAAAAGGATTGTAATGATGAACATCACGGATTTGGTGGACAATCACATGTCTGTGGAGTTACTGTAGGACTGATATATTGTCAGCAGACATTTCTATATGTAGCAGACGCAAATACAGATTTAAGGTATGAACTTGTGAACAGACTAAGAATTAAGAATTGTAGTTCATTCTTTTGAATTGTATTTCTAAAGAATAGTAATTTTGAGTCTATTTTTGAGTCTAATTTTGAGTAATTTTGTTGGTTTACTTGAACTGCTTTACTTATGTTAAGTTGTTTGGAATTATGTGTAGCATTCTGTATGATTTTGATGAATGAGATTGCTTCCCTAACCTAATTTCACCAAGTATGACATGTTCCTGGATCAACATCTTTGTGATTCCTTTGGGACAGTATACTTTATTTGTTGTTGTTTTTATTTATTGTAATTATAAGCCAGACTGGCGCCTCACTTAAAATTGTCATATTGTGTTGAGTTCGACTGAACAGATAACTAGGGATTTTGACTGGCCGTCCCTAAACCTCTTTTTTTTTTATTTAAGCACCAGGAATGTGAGACCAACAGGCCTAAATTTGCTAAAACAGTTTTAATTACTTTTTAAAGTAATGAGAAAGCCAAAAATAAAGCATTGAATCAGATAGATTGAGTCACTCACAACTTTTAAATGAAGGAAAATAACCCATCTCTGGCAACATCTGGAGCAGAATAAAGTGTGTTTTATAGTGCAGCCGCATCTCCTGTGTTGGTGCTGTGGTTCTGGAGAGCACCGTGATGGCAGTCCTCCAAATCACTGGCATTCATAATGAATGAGATTTGAATGGCGCGCATCTTGAGAGTAGCGCAAACTGTCATAACTCAGAGATACGGCTGAGATGTGCCAAATGGAAATGTGATGTGCCTCTGTCGTACCAGGCTCCGGGCTCCTCAGACATCTGTTGGAAATGCGATGCTTCAGGGCATTTCTGTTTTCCTCTGAATATGAGCGTGTTTGTTCATAGCATGTGTGGGCCCATAAAACATCTCTTTTTTATGCGTTTTCTTCCCTTTTTTGGCGGAAAAGTGTCAGAGTGAGTGAAAGGAAAGGGATGAGCACAAAGAAGCAAACAAAGAGACAGAAATGAGGCGCTTTTGAGGAAAAGCCCTATTGTCTAACTTGTTGTAGCCCATCATGTTTGATTGAAACGCAGCCTCTGTGCAATGCTCCGTAATCGCTGCACAAGAAACTTTACAGTGGATCTTACCCTCAAGCTATTGTTTTTGACACAAGATTTTCCGGTCAGAACAAGCAAAACAAGAAGAAGGGTTGGATGGAAAATATTGATTTCTCAATTTTAATTGATTTGCATTTCAAATGGATACTTCACATGCAAAAAATGATTTAATCATCTTCATGTTAACCCAATGGCTACACTTTTTAAAATGTGTTTATTTTATTGGTTTAATATACTAAATGGATTGTAAAAACAACGTAATTGAGACCCTCAAAGGTCATATACAGTAAGAAACATTTTCAATATTTAAATATAGTAAACTGGTAAGTACAAGTGCACTGGATAGAGCAAGAAATAAATTAATACACAAATAAAGAGAAAAAGGTCAATAAATAATATCCGCTTGATAAGTGTGACATCACGAGAAGCAGCTTCCGGGTCCAAACGCTATTTCAAACTGTATGGGGAGACTCAACAAATAGTCATAATAAACGTTCACTGTCTAAAATGTGATGTAATACTTTCAAAAATTACAATCATTATATATATATATATATATATATATATATATATATATATATATATATATATATATATATATATATATATATATATATATATATATACACACACACATTTATATGCCTAATATCAGATGGCCAGAAATTAATACTTTTTTTGTGAATTGTTCAATTATGGGTGTTTGTGATGCAGCATGTCCAGAGACTAAAAGTCCAGAGACTCTTGTGTACACCATGATTTTAGTTAAAAAAACTTCAATGTGGTCATAAATGAATATTTTCTCAATTCAAAAGAGTAGCAGCTTTGGATCCAGGAACAGTATTTCATGTCATAACTTAACAAGCGGATTACTTTAAAAATATTTACTTGCTACACTATTCTAACATTCTTCAAAATATCTTTTTTTTATGTTCATTATAAGTAAGAAACAATTGGAGGATAAATAAATGACAGCACTTTTGGGCGAACTTTTCCTTTAATGAATCAATATCATTTGTTCATTTATTCATTCATTTATTTTCTTTTTCAGCTTAGTCCCTTTATTAATAAGAGGTCGCCACAGTGGAATGAACCGCCAATGTATCAAGCATATATTTTACGCAGCAGATGTCCTTCCAGCTGCAACCCATCACTGGGAAACATCCATACACACTCATTCACACACATATTGTACACTACGGACAATTTAGCTTACCCAATTCACCTATACTGCATGTTCTTTGGACTTGTGGGGGAAACCGGAGCATCCGGTGGAAACCCACGGAAACACAGGGAGAGCATGCAAACTCCACACAGAAATACCAACTGACCCAACCAAGGCTCAAACCAGCAAACTTCTTGCTGTGAGGCGATCAGGCTACCCAGTGCGTTACTGTGACACCCATTGGCTCAATATCAGCATCAGTTATTTAATGCCGTTTTCACTTGATTTGTGAATCTAACCATTACAAAACATCGCTTGCAAGGAGTTTAACATCCGCATTCTGTCAGTTTCATTACAACATTAAACAAACACTGCCTTTACACTCTCTAATGTGGCACGATACGAGTGTAGCTGCTTCAGTTTAAACAGTATGTGAACTGATCATCAAACTATTTGAGTACGATAAAATATGTAATTGTATACCTCTGTGTACCATGTTTGTGCAGAAAGTATTACATTGACACATTCACTCGATTCAGACAGAACCTCACCTTCTCTAATCTTAACACCATTAAATGGTCACAAGTAACTTAAAGGGATAATTCACCTAGAAAATAAATTTTACTCAATATTTACTCATTCTTTAGTGGTTCTAACCTTAATACATTTATTTTTTCTTTTGAACACAATAGAAGAAAATTTGAAGAATGTTAAAAACCAGTAACAATTGACTTCCATGAAATTTGTTTTGGAACTCTAAGGGAGTAAATAGATACAGGTTTTCGACATTTTTTAAAACAACTAATTTTGTATTCAAAACCAACCAACCAACAGGTTTGTGACAAGTGATGGATAAGTAAATGATGACATATCGTATTCGACAAAGAGCGTATTCGAGCTGCCCGCAATGGCAGAGCAGGTTGGGAGACCAGCGGCTAAAAAAGTAGGCCAATCAAAACAAATGATTAACACCTGTTTTCCCTCAGTGACTGGACCGGCGGGTGGAAAACTGGAGAGAGAAGAGTCGAGAGAGTACATGCTACAGAGTGCTGCCAGAATTCAAATATAATAGATTTTTTACCTAAATCGTTGACCTTGCCTTCTTCCAAAATTCCAACAAACTTTAGTCCAACAAAATTTTCAGTTTTGAGTGACCTGTCCTTTAAAGATACAATCGTTTTGTTTTTTCATTCTATCTACCCAATGAGCTACTTCCTAGGGGTGAAAGTAGGCATAACTTATGGGATAATGTGAATTATATTGTATATACCATAGATATTTGTTTGTGATCTGCAGTAAAATAACAATAGTAGTAGCACTAATAATAAGTCAGTTTTATAATGGAAAAATAGTGTTGACCTGTTCTTTCTTATATTTTACTTGTTTGTTGTCCTGGTTAGGAAACTTTGCATTTTTATTCAATCATAAGTGTCATCTTCATTGTGTTTGTATATATTATTTGTCTATTTTGGTATATATTTTCTCTTGTGCTTCCTTTGTTTTTCATGCAGACACGCACCTCAGTCATTGTGATCTTGTGCATCTCAATGAATGTGTAAGGTTTGATCTGCATTTCTAAGAGCGTTCAATATTGCTTTTTATTTCTTCTCTTTTCTTTTGCCGGATGCAGGATTATATTTTTGGGATTTAGAGCATGAACCTGTGAAGAAGCTTATAATACATGTCCTGTGACTGGACATTCAATGCCGTCATTTTCAGTGTTAACAGATTAGACCACTGCAATTTCTACTGGTTTTGTATTTTGTTCAGTGTGGGTTGTTTATGTGGGTCTGTATAAAATGGTATTTTCGTCATTTCGAGTGGACTAACTTGCTTAAAATCTGTTTGGTTTATGCAATAGGGTTTGGGTGGACTTGTGGTGTCATAGTATAGGATTGTGAAGATAAGGATCCTACTATTAAAGGTTTTTATGTAGCTGGTGTTCTGTTCTGTTTTACAAAGTGGACATCAATACAGAGGGCAACAGTTATAACAGTATCTACTCCAGAATCCATTACTCCACGTTGAGAAGGAGTGATAGTGAAGTTACTACTATTAAATTCAGCTTAATGTGCAATTTAATTTAGGACTGCACAATAAATCATTTCAGCATCGGTATCGCAATAGTCACATCGCAGGTTGTCAAGCAATTTTAAGTAAATTTGAACCATTTGGACACAATATATTACAAGGTTTGCCACTTTAACA
Organism: Danio rerio; assembly: GCF_052040795.2. NCBI lineage: Eukaryota > Metazoa > Chordata > Actinopteri > Cypriniformes > Danionidae > Danio > Danio rerio. Next base: position 23,253,564 of record NC_141022.1, read on the forward strand.
AAGATTATTGTGTTTAAGTGTTGTTGTTTAAGTATGTACAACGAAGACTGTACTGTGTTATTTTACATTTTATTATTGAATTTCTGTACTTCAGTATTGTTAGACTTCACTGAAATCCATCAAGCGCTGTCTAATACATTTTTATTTTTGTTCTATAGTTTTCATCCTTGCTTTAATTGATATTTTGTATATATTTTTGTTTGTAATTTAGCAAATTTTATGTAGATGGACTCCCCTTTTCAGTCATCTTGTAAAATGATGTTTGTGTATAATTTTATTGTAGTTTTGCTTTCTATTTTGATATTTTCTTCTGTCTATTTCAGTTTATTTTGTTTCATTAATGGTTTTGTTAGATTAGTTTTTATTTGAAATACATTTCTATTTAGATTTAATTTATCTCATTTTATTGCAATAATTTATTTCTAGTTCAGTTTTGTTTCAGTAATTCTAGTTTTGCAGAGTTAACTAAACAATGTTCAGTGAACTTAACAGTGTTGAGCAAAGCAAAGATTACTGTTCTCACAGCTTTTCACAGCTAAACCCTTAACAATAAAAAAACAATAATAACTGTTAACAAACACTGAATCCAAAAAAAATATATAAATGCAAAAATATTAAAGTTTGTACTGTATATGTATTTAATCATGCCTAGTTTCCTTCTTTTTTGCCAAAAGAAAATATAAAACACATGCTCTTATGTAACTGTGGTAAGTTTCATTTCGTTTTCATTTTTACATTTATTGTGGTTTTAAAAATTTTATTTCAATTAAAAAGTTTTTTTGACCAATAGTTTTAGGGCCCTATCATATAGCCAGCGCGATAAGGCACAAGACGTGTTTCGCACAATTTGTTGTTATTTTCAGACCAGCATAACCCTAATTTTCTATGTTTTGCACCACGTTTATATAGCAAATCCGTTTGTGCTACTTTGTGGACTAATGGGTGTGCTGGTCTATAAAGGAGGAGCGGTAAGGTACATTGTTGCTATTTTGAGGATCTAAAATAGACTGCTTCATTGACCAACTAAAAGCTGGTCTAAAGGTCAGCACAGAGAGCTTTAGTTACGCACCTATGCGAGTCTAAACCCCTACACATCGCTTAATACATACATGATACAGCAATACACACATTTTTACATATGAAAAAAAATAAGGATTAAAATGTTATACGTTTTTTTACTTTTCAACATTAATATAAAAACCACTGCCTCCATGGCTTCTTCATGTCTTTTTCGGTTAATTCACAATTTGCATTTTTGTAATTATTATTATTAGCCGTATTATTTATTATATGCTCACTTATTTGTTTTAATAAAAAACAATCTTTGTCCACTTGTTGGGTTTTGAAGACATATTTGTCACTATATGAAGCATAATAATAGGACATGTGCTTGGATATACAGTTAAAGTCAGAATTAATAGTCTAAAGAACAAACCATCATTATACTATAACTTGCCTAATTAATTTAACCTGCCTAGTTTATCTAATTAACCTAGTTAAGCCTTTAAATGTCACTTTAAGCTGTATAGAAGTGTCTTGAAAAATATCTAGTAAAATATTATCATCGGTTATCATGGCAAAAACTCCAGGTGCTCCGATTTCCCCCACAGTCCAAAGACATGTGGTACAGGTGAATTGGTTAGGCTAAGTTGTCCGTAGTGTATGGGTGTGTGTGAATGGGTGTTTGTGGATGTTTCCCAGAGATGGGTTGCGGCTGTAAGGGCAAAAATAAAATCAATCAGTTATTAGAAATTAGTTATTAAAACTATTAAGTTTAGAAATGTGTTCTATTAATCTTCTTACAGTTAAACCAAAATAGGAAAAAAAATAAATAAATAAAGAGGGGGGCTGACTTCAACCTTAACTCAGTTTTTTGACCACACTTGGTTATTATTGTTAATCTATTTATTTGCTGGAAATTAGAACTGCATTTAGACATAGTTTTAAAACTAAATCTTTGTGCTTAACAAACATTATTAAATATGTAGGTAAATGGATCCACAAAAAAATTAAATAAAAGAAGTAAAAGTAAAGAGTAAAAGTAAAGTAAAGAGAAAGTAAAGAGGCCAAATTGAGGAGGCTCATTCTTTATCTTCACACAGATGGTCTGTTTAACTGTTTTCTCACCAGTTTTTCTACTTAAGAAGTACACAACTGGCACTTAAAAGGAATGACAGATGAGACTCTGATTGGTTTAATGCACATTATGCTTAAAACACACCCATGCCTCACACAACCCTGTTAGACCATGTGCCAGGACGCAGAGCGTATTTTTCTTTTCAAAATTAGGAAAAGTGGATTCGGACACGCTCTTAATGCTTTTGCGCCATGCGCTTTAGACTTTGCACCTAGAGCCTTTAGTCTTAGTTTTTAGTTCTTAGTTACAACCTTGTTGTATCAGTTTTAAATTTTAACTATTATTTACAATGTATCAACTAATAAGCCTGTATAGGTTACGGAATTATTTTAGGCATTTTTTAATTGAGATATATTTGCATGTACTGAACCTAATATATATCCATTATCAATCAAACTACATGTAACTCAAAACTGAGCTTGTGAATTCAAAATAAAATCCAAACCTAATTGTAATGTCAGCACAAATACTCAACCCAAATAGACTCTGACATGGGTCGGGATATAAATGACTCTTCTTGGTGAAGAATGAGTTTCTCTTTGTGCCGAGGAACATGAGGGGATGATATGTGGTGCATTGGAGGAAAATAGCCACCAGTATGGGCCGTGGGAGGGATGTGGGCAGCAAGCATTTATAACAAGGCTGGCAAACCACACACACAAAAACACAAACACACACATAAGCACGCACACACACTAAATCTTGTCAGAGGGTAGCAACCAGAATGTTCTCCAGTCTACAGAGAGAAGACAGAAAAGCCCAAAAGACAGAGGGAAAAGAAAAGTGTGTGAGATTTCGGAGGAGAGAGAGTGATCCGGGACGGTGCCACCAGAGACCCGAGCGCCCCGAGGAATGAAATGCTTGAACGAGAAGAGAAACCTTCAGGCTCGCAGAGGAGATTGAGAGCACATTAAGATTTCTAGGAGCATAATGGAGGCTGGCCAGCAGATGTCGGCGAGCCCGAGTGTGTGTGCGTGTCCATCTGTGTGCAGGTCACTAGTGGCGAGGCTAAAACATAGTGGCTAACAGCAGGGAGCATGGTCAAGGGAAGGTAGGAAAGCATTAGTGGAGCGCTAGGGCCAGAGGCAGGTGCCTGGCCCTGAAACAGATGCTGCTTGTAAGAACTTAATGTCCTCACAGAGGGGAGCTCGGCGGCACTGGGAAGGCCTATGACAGCTTATTAAAGGCCTCTGGCTGACAAGTGTTTGTAAGCTTGGATTTCAAAGCTCTGAGCTCATGATTCGCTAGTGCTTTGAATGCAGGGATAGAGACTCCTCTGGCAAGACATGTCTGAGGCTCTTTCCGTCAAAATCCTGGAAGAATCCATCCCGATGAGGCTCGGGACTCTTATGAGACATATCAATCTCATAGAGATGGCATTGAGATTAGGATAATTCACTGCACACACACACACACACACACACACACACACACACACACACACACACACACACACACACACACACACACACACACACACACACACACAGGTTGATTCACGTGATTTATGAGGACTTTCCACAGGTGAGATGTATTTTATACAGGTAAAAAAGGCTTATTGGGTGGCACGGTGGCGTAGCCATGATGCTTCATAGAATGTCGCTGATTCGAGCCCTAGCTGAGTCAGTTAGTATATCTGTGTGGAGTTTGCATGTTCTCCGTTTTCGCGTGCATTTACTCTGGGTGCTCTGGTTTCCCTCACAAGTTCATGGATATGCGCTATAGTTGAATTGGTTAATCTAAATTGTCTGTTGTGTATGTGTGTATGTCCTGGTCCTCCAGGTTGGGGGTTGAGCGTTGGGCTAACCACCCACCTCGCAAAATTTAAATGTTACAAAACACCAACATGGTGTGACTAAATATAAACTTTGATATAAACGGCTCTGGGAGTAAGCAAGTAAGTAAAAAAGGCTTATTATATGGCCTTACCCTATCCCTACATCTAAACTCACTGGAAACCAGTGGCAAATTTACAGTAAGTGGAAAAAAAAAAAAAAAAAAAAAAAAACTTTTAGGTATGATTTTAAAATGTTTCAAATTATGAAGACACAAGGAATGTCCTCCTAAGCCAAGTAATACTTATTAGATCATAGTCAAGTAATTATACCAATTTGTGCCCACATAAATCACATAAACGCACACACACACACATATATATGGATTTGAAGAGTCTCCATAAGACCTATGTATTTTATAATGTAAAAAGCTTTACCATACCCCTGAGCCAGATCTTTACAGGAAAACTGAGGTAAAATCTGAAAGTCAAAGGTCCTCATCAAGTATGTTTTTTCAATGTTTTAAATTAGGAGGACTTAAGACAAATTCTCATAAAGCACTTTAATAGAACAGAGTGTCATACCCATGTCATCATAACAATTTAGTATGATGTACTTGCAAACTACATAGTCAAGTACACACCAAGGTTATTTTAGTAAACGGAAAGTAAAATACTAATATAATAAACTATTGGTAACTAAAACATTTTCACTAACTGAAATAAAATAAGGGGCGTCACGGTGGCACAGTGGGTAGCACGTTCGCCTCACAGCAAACAGGTCACTGGCTCGATCCCTGGCTGGGTCAGTCGACATTTATGTGTAAAGTTTGCATGTTGTCCCTGTGTCCGCGTGCGTTTCCTCCGCAAAGTCCAAGGATATGTGCTATGGGTGCATTGGGTAAGCTAAATTGTTCATAGTGTACGTGTGTATACCCTGGTCCTCTAGTTTGGGGGTTAAGCATTGGGCTAAAGACCCACCTTGTTAAAAGTACAATGTTATAAAACACCAACGTGGTGCGGCTAAATATCAACTTCGATATAAACAACCCTGGGAGTAAGTAAAAAAGGCTTATTATATGGCCGCACCCTATCCCTACCTCTAAACTCACAGGAAACCTGTGGCAAATTCATGTGAAAAAACCCTGTTAAGTATGATTTTAAAATGTTTCAAACTATGAAGACTCAAGGATTGTTCTCGTAAACCGAATTTACTAATATCTAGGTCATACTCATGTAATTTTACTAAATTTTGTCATTATAAATCACATTAACGCAGGCACACATACATATGGATTTGAGGACTCTCCATAAGACCTATGTATTTTATACTATAAAAAGCCTTACCCTACCTCTAAACCAAATCCTTAAAAGAAAGCTGTGGTGCAATCTGAATGCCAAAAGACCTCATCGAGTATGTTTTAAGCAAGTTAAAGTGTTTTGAATTACAAGGACACAAGACACGTCCGCATAAAGCACTTTAATAGAGCAGAGCATCATACTCAAGTCATCATAATAATTTTGTATAATGTCCTCATAAATTACATAAACAAGTACACACCAAGGTTATTTTAGTAAATGGAAGCTGAAATACTAATATACTAAACTATTGATAACTGAAATAAAATAAATAACAACAAATGAAGCTAAAACTAAACAAAACTAACAACTGAAATAAAATAATGAGAAGAAAGATAAATAATTATTTTCAGAAGTAATAAGAACCCATTCTGTGGTGGTAAGTCTGACCTGCCGTTGTTTAGAGAATCACCTGTAGATGTGCTATTACAGATAAACACATCAGTCAAGAGCATGATACAAAATGTTTTGTTTTTAAATAAACATTAAACGTTTGTTTAATACTTTTTTGTCTTCTAAAATATTTTAATTAGGCAAGTTTAATTTTATACAATAAAATTGTATATTGTATTGTATATGTATATATATTTTTTTGCTGCATTGGTATTGTTTTGAATTTAGTGTTTGTTCAAATCATTGTTGTATTTTTTATTGCCAAGAGGTTTTCACAAGTGCTACCGTAAACTATGCAAATGCAAAACTTTTCTCTGGTCTACTCTGGACGTGTTCTGTTAACTAAAATATAATTACTAGATCTAAAACTAATAAAAACTAAAAATAAATATATAAACGCAAACAGAAATGTTTAAAATAAACAAATTTAAAACTAACAAAACATTTAGGAAACTAAAAATAAAAATAAACTGAAATGTAAATAATAAAAAAGGGTATTAAAATAAAAACTAATTTAAAATTGAAAAACGAAAACAACTTTGCTACATACAGATACACACAAATAACTCCACAAACAGGCTAGAATCTAAAACATGGACAAACACAGGGTATGGCTGAAGGCATAGCAGAAGATCAATGAATATGTTACGCTTCTAAGGTGGTAATATATGAAGCTAGAGATTCAAACACATCTGAAACTCAGTGCAGGCAGTGTAATATAAGGCAAAGGCACATTATCTTGTCCAACACAGACAATATCACACGTAAGGAAGATCTATAAATATAAATCAAGCTGGGAGGGAAGGTTCTTTGTCCTGCAGATTATGGTAGTACTGTTTTCAGGACCATGGACAGATCCTCCAGGAGCTGATGCTGTGGTGATTGAAGCACAACACTACTAAGTAAAAGTTGTATATCTGACTTTTTTTTTGACAATGGTTGTGGTAGAAATAATCATATAAAGAGTTTATTTTTGGTTTGTTTTTTTATGTTATGCACTTAAGAGCACAAAAGCAAAAAACTTGATTTGTGGAATTGCTATTTAAGGAATTGCTAACATGGAACTTTAAAGTAGTTTGCAGAAATCATGTGTTTACATTGAGTATTAAAGAGTTCAATAAAAAAAGGTTTCTTAACAATTATAACATATGCTTTTTTGAATGATAAATTAAATTAAACTGAGTAAAACGTGACATATACACAAACTGGCCATTTTATTAGGTACACCCTACTAGAACAGGGTTGGACCCCCTTTTTGCCTTTAGAACTGCCTTAATCCTTTGTGGCATAGATTCAACAAGGTACTGAAAATACTCCTTAGACATTTTGGCCCATATTGATATAGCATAGAGCAGTTGCTGCAGATTTCTTGGCTGCACATCCATGATGTGAATCTCCCATTCCACCACATACCAAATGTGCTCTATTGAATTGAGATCTAGTGACTATTTGAATATCGATACCTCATTGTCATGTTCAAGAAACCAGTCTGAGATGATTTGCCCTTTATGACATGGTGCATTATCCTGCTGGAAGTAGCTATCAGAAGAAGGGTACACTGTGGTCATAAAGGGATGGACATGGTCAGCAACAATACTCAGGTAGGCTGTGGCATTTACACGACGCTTAGTTCGTACTAATGGGCCCAAAGTGTGCCAACAAAATATCCTCCACCCCCTTAAACCACCACCACCAGCCTCAATTGATGAAACAAGGCAGGATGGATGCATGCTTTCATGTTGTTGACGCCAAATTCTGACCCTACCATCTAAATGTCACAGCAGAAATCGAGACTTGTCAGACAAGGCAACGTTTTTCAAATCTTCTACGGTCCAATTTTAGTGAGCCTGCGTGAACTACAGCCTGTTTCCTGTTCTTAGCTGACAGGAGTGGCACCTGGTGTGGTCTTCTGCTGCTGTAGCCCATCCGCCTCAAGGTTGGACATGTTGTGCGTTCAGAGATGCTCTTCTGCATACCTCGGTTGTAACAAGTATTGTTATCTTTCTTTTAGCTCAAACCTGTCTGGCCATTTTCCTCTGACCTCTGGCATCAACAAGGCATTTGCGCCCACAGAACTATCACTCACTGGATATTCTCTCTGTTTCGGACCATTCTCTGTAAACCCTAGAGATGATTGTATGTGAAAATCTCAGTAGATCAGGAGTACCTAAAATACTCAGACCAGCTTGTCATGGCACCAACAACCATGCAGCGTTTAAAGTCACTTAAACGCCTTTCTTCCCCATTCTGATGCTCGATTTGGACTGCAGCAAGTCGCCTTGATCATGTCGACATGCCTAAATGCATTGAGTTACTGCCATGTGATTGGCTGATTAGAAATGGGTGTTAACCCGAGAAGTTGGACAGATGTACCTAATAATGTGGCCAGTGAATTTATGTTAAAGGATAGTTCATCCAAAAAGAAAAACTTTATATATATATATTTGAGGTTTTTGAACACAAAAGAAAATATTTTGAAAAATGTCCGTTCACCAACATTCTTCAAAATATCTTCTTTTGTGTTTAACAGAAAACTAAAAAAAAAGCAAATAGGTTAAAAACCACATGAGGAAAAGTAAATAAAAAGATAAGATTTTGTGTAACCTATCCCTTCAAGAACATTCTTCTAAGTATCTCTGGTTAATTAAAACTCAATAAGTTGTTTATTTAAAAGTAAAAGCAGTTAAATCTGCCTATTTTTGGTCCTGTTTCTCAAGAATCATTGACAAGCACATCACAACCGCAGCAACTCAAAACTAAAGCGCAAACATTTGCCAATAACCATAAACAGACACAGAACATCATATAGCTCAGATAAAAAAAATAAAATCAGCTATGCTTGAATCAAAATAATACCTCACTTAAGATTTCTCAAGTTCTCCCGCATCCACGCTCCGAGAAAGAGAGAGAGAGAGAGAGAGAGAGAGACTGTTTAACATTAGCATATTTACATCTCTGCGAGTTGATTTCTGTCTTTGTAAAATGTAAATGAGTTTCCCCTCCGACAGTGCTGTGTCCAGATAGAGCAGCATTAGCCCAGTATGCCGTTCGCTCCAGGGTTCAAAGAGAGGGCCACGCTCCCTGATTAAATACCCAACAGTATGGGGCTGCAATCATACATTTTTGTACCGGTGCACAATTTCCTACTTATTCTCATACAATCAACTAGACCTCCCCCTGTTCCCCGCAGAACAAGGGGGAGAGACAGAAACATACAGATGATCGAGACAGGGAAAAAATAAATAGGAAGTAAAGACAGAGAGAGACAGACTGACGGAGAAAGCCAGCAATAGAAAGAGAGAGAGAGTGTGGCAAACAGTGTGATTAAATGATATTGCCTTGCGTTAGTTCACACAGAGGTTAGCAGCCAGGAGGCAGCAGGCTGTGATTAGCTTCATATATGTGTGTGTGTTCGTTTAGAGCCTCTGCAGGAGCACAATGGCTTTGTGTCCTTTTTGAGGGGGGGAAACGGCTGTAGCTCTCCTTGCAGCCATAACGAAGCTGAAGCGAGATGGAGAGGAATAGGGTGCCATTAGATGCCCTGCTCTGTCCATTTCTTCTGCATTTAAATGTCTTATATAGGAAGTGAGGGAGAAAAACTGTTTAGGAAAGCAGATGCGATGGGGCACGCCAAGCAAAGTGGCTCTTATGCAGGTGACTCAAGTGCATGGGTGTAAAATACTCAAGTTATTTGACTTGATTATTGTACCTAAATGCATAGTGTGTCATTTTAGCCACTAGAGGGCGCATATTCACAACAAACAAAGTTGTAGTTTGCAGTGTGGAATCATTGGAGTTTTGGAATCATTGGAGTTTTGGTCTTCATTACATCCTACGGGACTCATGCAAAAATCATGCTCATGGATGAGTTAATGAATTCAACACTTAATTGGTAGTATGGAGCAGAGTAAAGCTGAAAGCCATCAAAGCAATTGCTGTTGAGAGACGAGCACAAAAACTTGCGAAAACAGCTGAGCTCCGACTGTGGAGAAGAAGCTGAGCTGTTTATATCATACTAAATATATTTTCGGTCTCTGTTATAATGATGCTCTGTGGAGTCTAATAAAGCACACAGCATATTAAAACATCTTTGGTGTTTCCCTGTTTTCTATAAAACCAAACAGGAAGTCAAGGTTGTATGATGTCATTAGTAGGGCGGCATGATATTGAAAAAAATGGGTCCTACTTTATATTAAGTGGCCTTAACTTGTATGCACTTACAGTGAAATTAATAAATCTTTACAATGTGATTATTGTGTAAATATATGTTTTTACATTGTACTTATCCTTGACTAAATACCTGCGTGTAATTTCACATGTAATTAATTTCTCTATTTACATTAATAATAACACTTTTGACCATCCCTTAGACCTTAACCCACCCTAAACACCAAACCTTTCCCTAACCTTACTCATATACTACCTCAAGTCTTCTGCAATATATTATGAACACATTAGGTGTATTGTATTTATATTTTGATGTAAGTACATAGCAGTTAAGGACACTTAATATAAAGTAGGACCAAAAAATGTGATGCCGATATTTTATTTTTCTGCGATAAACATTGTAATATTAATTCTGCTTCACAAGAAAAGTTGACAAGCACTACTTGACGGTTTACTGATGAGTCTAATAGTAATCAGCTACAAAAATTGAATAAATCGCAATGCAAAAAAAGCTTTTTTTTTCTTTGCTTTGTCTCATTTCTATTGAAAATATATATAAAAAATTATAAAAATCTTAGAGCAAGTAAAAATGATATTTAGTTTTCACCTTCAGAAGAAATAATTTGAAATTAAGAGTATATCCTTAAAGCAAGCTAAATTATCGGTCAGTGGGGCAAGTAAAATAATCACTTTCACTTTGAATTGTAGATATTTGAACAAGAAACATGACAAAAACGAATTTATGTATTTATTGCATAAATCGTATAGTGAAGTTTCACAAACTAATTTTGAGAGGAGCATGTGATATGATGCATCGAAGCTGGGGTTCGTTCTTTTGTACGTGGAATACTCAATTAGCTGGATATGGATGTTAATGATTTGACATGATCCTGGATAATTTCGTTCTTCAAAACTCATCTGAGACTTGTTGTCATAGTAACAGTTCTGGTAGCTCAAACCTGCGTAGGAGCAGGTTAATTTTTATATTGGATTAGATAATATTGAAAGTATGTACCAATTGCTGATATTTTCTTACAGTAGTTCTATACACTTAGTGAATATATATATATATATATATATATATATATATATATATATATATATATATATATATATATATATATATATATATACATATATTTATATACTGTAGATATTCTGTTGTAAAGCGCCATAAAAATAGGCGGGATTAAACAAGATGATTAGACATTTCTGTACTAAGAGGTCGTTTTGATATTTGATTGGTTTCACGCAATCATGTGATGCGGTTTCGCAGGTCAGAGTTCACTAAGCTTGAACTTTCCAACATAGCGAACTGCAAAACTTACTGCACGACCGGTCTGACGCATTCGCATGCGTATGAATGGAAGTCTATTGGGAGAAAAGTGCTGTGTGACAACAGTTTAATTTAGGACAGGGCGGCACAGTGGCTAGCACAGTTGCCTCACAGCAAGAATGTTGCTGGTTTAAGTCCTGGCTCCTATTGTTCAAAGACATGCAGATGCAGTACACTGTAAGTTAATTGAATAAACCAAATATGCACAGTATATGAGTGTTTTAGTACTGGGCATTTACCACATAAGCATATTTGCTGGTATAGTTAGTGGTTTATCTACTAATAAACAAAGAATAGGCTGGGGGAACAAATTTGAGGGAGCTCTCAAGACCTAACTGAGCTCAGACTTGCCTCGGGAGAGAGCTCCATGCTCGAGGATCTTCTGAGCTCAGGGCTCTCTCCTGGGACAGCATGACAAACATGCTTTATTATCATTCATCAGCTAAGTGTGAACTCTTGAAATAAAATTCTGTAGCCCCTGATCAACTATAACTCAGACTCAACATTGCATATATTGTGATGTGACTATTGTGGATGCACAATGCAATATCGATGCTGAAATGATATATTTTGCAGCTCTAGTCATTATCATGTTGACACAGAACACAGTCCATGTCACTAGTTAAAATTGCTTATTTCTTTGGATTTGAACATTTATTAAAGGATTTGGGATAATGCAAGTACACGTCAACAAAATATATAACATTGTTCCTGTGGTTACTTGAATATTTAACCAAAACCTTGTAGATTTCAGAATAATAAAAAAAAATGTTTACTCATTACAATTGTAATTAAAATTAAATAACTACATTTAAACTTCTTCCCCTACCCCGTTTTCTTATGGATATTAAATTTAGTGATTTAAATGACACTAAAGGTGCGTCAAAGAGCAGTATTGTGTACTTTAATTTTATGCCCCTCATCATCATTAATTTAATACACATTCTTGTATTCAGCCTGAAATGTGTTACTGGCCCCTGCATCACATCTTGCTCTTTGAAGGGAGACTCCATTAATAATAAAAACCAATGATCTAGTCCATAGATTGCAATTGTACTGGTCCACATCAAATACTGCAAGAAAAAAATGTAAGAGCTATATTTTTGTCTTCCACTGAGCTGTTTATAATTGTTGTTGTATTTACCTGATAGATCTGTTTGACATTTACTATTGCATTTTGTTGTTTTGCCCCTTTAACCATACCTTTGCTTGTCTCTCTGACAAAATATTGCATGCTATTTATTTCACTTTGCATTAGAAGATGATTCAATATGATGAAACAAGAGCCTCCTCTCTCTTTTTTATTTCTGCTTGGTTACTATTAAATTTTAATACCCAAGTACAATTTAAAACAGTATATCTGCTTTATAACAGTACAGCTTAACTCAAGTATACTTTGACAAGGGTGGTGCAGTGGCTCAGTGGGTATCGCTGTCTCCTAACAGCAAGAAGGTCACTGGTTCGAGCCTTGGCTGATTCAGTTGGCATTTCTGCGTGAGGTTTGCATGTTCTCCCTGTGTTCAAGTGGGTTTCCTCCGGGTGCTCCAGTTTCCCCCACAGTCCAAAGACATACTCTATGGGTGAATTGGGTAGGTTAAATTGACTGTAGTGTATGTGTGTGACTTTGTGTGTATGGATATTTCCCAGCGATGGGTTGCAGCTGGAAGGGCATCCGCTGCATAAAAAATATGCTGGATAAGTTGATGGTTCAATCCGCTGTGGCGACTACTGATTAATAAAGGGACTACGCCGAAAAGAGAATGAATGAATGATGACTATTTTGACTAGATATATTTATATATTTAAATAATTATATATTTACTTGAACTATATAGTTTTTTAAATTTTTTTCACCTTTGACTGAGTCTGAAGGGTTCTGAAGGGTTTGTCCCTAATTTGTTCCTTAATTTACAAATACATTGTTACCTTAAATCTAGACACATAACAATCATATTCAAAAGGGAAGCATCAATGCATTCCAGATTTGTGTGTGCCACAGCAACACTTCTCAACTCTTCTGAATCCCTCAAGTGTGCCGCAGGTCATGCGACAACAGCAATTCAGTCAGCTTCACCCTTTCCACAACAACACTGAAAATTAGGGCTGCACAATATATTGTTCCAACATCCATATCGCAATGTGATCATTCACAGTAATTACATCGGAAGGTACACAATGCTGAGTCTGAATTATAATTCATCATCTGCATGTGTTTTTGATTTTAAACGCATTCAGGCAAAGGAAATTGTATCATTTTGTATCAAAATTGTAATAATTTTATCAAATTATTTATTATGCACTTTTATTTTACATGTGATTATTCAGTTTACTGTATCTGAATACTGTACAACTCCTCAGTAAACCATATCATGCTGTTTATTTCATTTGTTTTTTTAATTGTATTTGTTTATGCTTTTGCATTTTATGCAGATGCCCTCACACTACAGCATCATCTTAATCAATCTATAATTATTAATTCTTTGCAAAGAGGGTTACTCAAGTCATCTGGTGAAATTGTATTCATATTGCAATATATATTGCAGAAAAACAAAATATCGCAATGTCAGATTTTTCCAATATCATGCAGCCCTACTGAAAATTGATGATGGTCCATTAAATGATTAGAAGATAATGCAAACTCGAGGTGGTGATGTGGGCAAGACACATAGAGAGTGCATTTTATTATTTAAAAAAAAAATATTTCAATAGACCCAAGCAAAGTCCCTTTCAGGTAAGTCTTTCACTTGGCGGCCATCTTTAAAATGCCTCTCGGGAAGTATGCTCGAGCAATCTGTTTAAATGGGGAAAAATCAAATTCTCCAAAACTGTCTGCCAGCCTTATGATTACATTACATATTAAGAATTACCAATAAAATTAAGCAACAACTGTCTCATTTGTTTCGTTTTTAAACATTCGGATCAGACAAAATCTACATTTTCTGCATCTGCACTTAAAAGGAACGAGATCTCGACACCAACCTCCTTTACGTCCGATCTACACATAATTATAATCTAAATAATGCTTCATCAGATCACACTGGTCTTGGTCTTGATAGTGAATTTCCTTCAGAAATAACAGCAACTCTTTGATTGCAAGTTTGTGGGCGCTCTTGTAGTTTCCGTCCTTTAATATGCATTTGATAGGACTGACTGTACCTCACGTTCGTTTCATACAGATTATAAAACAAAAAAACTTTTGTTTTTAATTGCAGTTGGTTCATTTGAAAGAACATATTTCAAGCTTTATGTAAATATATTTTTTTATGTCTGTGAAGCAAGTATTCGCTGAGATTTCAGTGTGTTTGTTGACAATAAAAAACAGTCATAAAAGCACATGTCTGATCAGAGTCTCTCTCCTGGAGAAACGTCAGTCTTTAGCGATCATTGATTGGCTCTTATACTAGTAGGCAGGGCTTTTTTCACCATTTTGACTGTTACAGTTTTCCCCATACAAAACTATACGAGTGACATGTCGTGTATTCTTCAGTCTTTGACTGAGGTTAATTATTCCTCTTATATTACTGTTACCACACCTAAAGACATCGTTCAGATGCTGTATTTGAAGACATTTACCAGGCTCCCATGTGAAGGACTATTTTCTTATACATTTTATCCACTCCTTTTGTTTTGATTAGATTTTAAACTCGTGGAGGCTTTTAAAGGCTTCATTGCAGTGCTATAGAACTGCAATTCAGTCAAAACCTGACTGGAACTACTATAACTGTGCATTTATCTGAAAATAATTGCCGATGAACATCTTAGAATGTCCATCAGCAAATCAGAAGCAAGTATTCAAAATGTAAAAAATTTGAATAATGACATAATCCAATTCAGAACAGAAGCAAAGTCTCAGAATTTGATTTAAGATAACTCAAATTAATTAATTTGCACATATTAATTACTCACCTCAAGAAAAGCAATGAGAGCTAATTAAGTAATGTCAATTTAGATATCATGATGACTTCAATGCACTGGCAGACACCATTTGAGCACAAGCTACTGAGTGCTTTTGGAAGATCATTAAGCACTGCATGTCTACGGCCCCTGATAGCTTAAAGCTATGCCAACTTATGTCACCTTGCATTTTGAAAATGAAACATGCACATAGCATCATGAGATTGAAATGCAAAATCACTTATGCCCTTTTAAATCCTGTGGTTTGGAACAACTCCTCAATATGTCAGCCATGATTGTTGTCACTCTTTGGAGGTGGATTTATGCCATTAATGCAGTGTGAGTCCAACCTATAATCACCTTCCATCCCATCAATCTGTCATTCCCAGTCACGCTGCCTCTGTTCTTGCAGCAGAAGGAAAAATGCTCAAAATAAAAGTCATTTGGCTTTCTTACTTTGGATTTTGTGGGATTTTGAAAGCTTCCTAATCAGTGCAGTTAAAATTGTTGCTTTTATGCCTCAATGAGGATGCAAAAGCACCATTAAAGTAGTTTCTTGTGCTGTTTTTGAAGTCAAAAGACAGATTTGTGTAAGAAACATGAAGTTGTTGTCCACTGGCAACATTACCTAACCCTTCCTTTGATAATTTAACCATTATTTTTTTATTTATGATAATTTAATTAATTCTGAAAACGTACCCTACATACATTTCTGGGGATCACAAATTTTATAGTCAAAGGAATGTATGGCTGCATTTTATCTTTAAAATGGGGTGGTCAGTGGTAACCAGCTGACCCCTTACCCCCAGTTGAACGGCTTTTTCTGTTACCAGTTTGTTCATTGGTTATTTTCTGTTACCAGTTTGTTCAGTGGTTTGCCGCATACGTCGGCAGGCTTGAGATGCAGGGTTAGGGTAAGGGTTAGTTTTAAAACTGCATTTTAGAATGAAAATGATCCGCGTCCACCCAGCATTTCTGAACAACTCTCCATCCCAATTACACTGCTGGAAACGCATATCATGTGACCACACACACACAGTCTCTCTGACATGCACTGCAGCATATATACCCAGATGAGAGCTACGCTGGTTGGACTGTTCATCAGGATCTACGACTGGATCTAATCTCACTATATTTGTTATATGTGATATTTAATACATCTTGTCTATATCTAACAACATATTTTCTGACTTTGGTCTGTTGAATCTATTATTTGTTCTCAGATAACGTGTTTTGGCTGAGTGCGAAGATAGGTTAATAATTACTGCATAATTAACTGCATACACTGATTCTGCACATTTGACTGATTGTTTGCCTTTATTTCCTATATTGTATAAACTTATTGAACGTTATACTTTTATAATAGCCATTATTGATTATTAAACTGATATTCAGCAAAAGAGAGGGTAAGTTTCATATTTTTAATGAGAATAAAAGGAGGCAGTGATGTTATAGGCTCCATTTTGTTATAAATATACAGTGATTATGACAGTCATATAAATATGCAGCAAGATGCCTCAACATTTCTGTTAAGTTTGTTAAGTCTGTTAAGTTTCTAATATCAAAATGAAAAGAGGCAGTTCCTTAAATCATGCTTTCATTTTATTGTTAAGATAGGTGAAATAGCATAGCCAGGATGATGTGAATGAGGTTACACTTTCTTTTTAAATTTAGCCGACGTGTCCTCGGGAGTTTGTTTTCCATACCTTGCGAAGTCTGAACTTACAAGGAGAGGATGCAAGACTGAACTTTGTGTAGGCTACTTAATATTGAGGGAAAAGCCCTAATCAGACTGGCGAATAATGTCTACAGCCCCGCCTTCATTTTCAGGTGTCTCCGTTTTCCCCCATCCACACTAACATGGAGCAGCAGCGTTTTAAACTGAAAACGGTCTCTCCAGCATTTTCAAAATGTTCTTTTCGGCACTCGAAAACTCCAGTGTAGTGTGGACGAATGGCATAACAATAGCCAAACTTATGCATTTTAAAACTAAAATGTATTATTGTAAACGGGGCCTTAGTTGCGGAGTCTTAGCAGATTTTAAGCAAACGATTAACCAATACTCTAGTGAGATTTAGTAGACATGCAGTTGCATGTGTTATAAGGACCCTCAAAATTAAGTGATGCTCTATTTTTTCCCTATTTTTACAATTGTAATACCAATATTTCATCTTATCTTATCTTAGTTGAATAATAGATACATATTTCAGATTGAAGCATGACATTGCGATTGCACACACAACTAGATCCTGAACAATGAAAAAACACAATAAAACTGTATCATGATGAAACAAGATCATAACATCAAGAACATTTGGTTCAGCAAAAACATAAAAATTAATATTATAAATAAAAAAATACAAACAACCTATTGCTACTATTGTATAGAAGGATAGTATACACTTTAAAATATTTAGAGAATAATGACTCGAACATCTGTCTATTTCACAGTCACAAGGTTAATTTTTGGTCGATTTCACAGGCACTTAATTTATGTTATGGTCCCTGCGTCCCTTTTATGATCCTGAATCTTAACATTATACAGTAGGTCCCCATTAACACTAACTGTAAAAGCAGTCTGAATAACAAGCTTTGTGTGTCATGCAGAGGAAAAACCTATACAGTATATGAAACAGGCAGATTTTTCATTTTTGAAATCAGTCTATTTAGTCTGTCTTACCTGTCCACAGGCCAGTCCCATACCTCTCTCCCCCATGCCATGAGGGCAGGAGAGGTTCAGCTCCAAAGCATCAGCTTGAGACTCCTGTCGAGCAGAAATGAAGAAAACATCACTATAAATATTTATATAGTCATTTCTACAAACAAAAACAATGCAACAATACATTCAGGGCATTTTTTTTACTTTTTTAATACCAAAGGGAAATTGACATGTCACAGCAGAGCTTTTCATACTATAAAATAATTAGCATATATAAAAAGGCAATAATATTAATAGAATTACATTCACACTGCACATCTTAGTTTCAAACAACGAGCAGACACTAGAGCATATCTACAGTATCAGTGCTTTTAGAATTCTGAAAAATTCATCTAGTATGACTTTGCTTATACAATCTTATCACTGTTGGTAAAAATGACTTCCTGTATCGTTCCCTGTAACACCAATGCTTGAGCTAAAAGAGCTTGCACAGGCTTGGGCTGTATCAAAAAAGGGATGACATTCTTGCTTCATCATACTGACAAATTTACATTTAAATACATGCAGAAACTAGCATGTCTTACATGAAGAAGTGCATTTTCTAAGCATTTCTAAAGATCAGATTGTACTCGGTGTACTTGAATGTGCGTTTGAGACTGATAACAGTACAATCACTCAAACATGCTCAGGATGTGGGCCATACATGTTTACATCATGCAATCACAGATGAGATGCAGCAATACTCAAACAAAAATTATCATATTAGACGAAGAGAGGTCTGTAGATATGATGTACATCCATTCTACAATTATTTGTAAATGTTAAAAAATGTAATGTGTGTATTTATATAGCGCATTTATTGTGTATGGCCATACACCCAATTTGCTTCACAATCATGAGGGGGGTCTCTCCACACCACCACCAGTGTGCCGCATCCATTTGGATGATGCAACGGCTGCCACAGGACAACGGCGCCAGTGCGCTCACCACAAACCAGCTATTGGAGGAGAGGAGAGACAGTGATAGAGCCAATTCGGTGGAAGGGGATGATTGGGAGGCCATGGTCGTAAGGGCCGATAGAGGGACTTTGGCCAGGACACCGGGGTTACACCCCTGCTCTTTCACGAGAAGTGCCATGGGATTTTTAATGGCCACAGAGAGTCAGGACCTCGGTTTAACGTCTCATCTGAAAGACGGCGCCCACTGACAGTGTAGTGTCCCCTTCTCTTTTACTGGGGCATTAGGACTCACACAGACCACAGGTTGAGCGCCCCCTGCTGGTCTCACTAACACCCCTTCCACATGTTGTAAGTGGTTTTACATGTAGTTCTATTTGATATTGTTATGACAATCACAACACGTATTTGTTCTCAAAGAGGTCATTCGAGTGTCAGACTTATGATAAAACAAACAGACAAGAACAGAGTAAAAAAATAACAAATATTAAATGACCATAATTGCCTCGTCCTAGATTAGATTGCAATACATCTGCATGTTAGTCAAGAACACAAACCACTCCACTGAATCACTTGATGTTCCCTCAAAACAACGTAGAGTGTATAATTCCTCAATTTGTGAAATTGGTTTCAGAATGTTTCAAAGCTTCAACACATTTGCTTGAAGTTTGCCTGCCCACCACTACATGGAAATACTAGAAAAGACTAAGGCACAAGACACAATACAATTTCCAACAATGATGATGTGTGAGTGTGGTGTCTAAATGTTGTGTCAGTGAAATCAGCATCCAGACGAGTAGACTGTTTCAGCTTTGAGATACAAAGCATGATGGTAGATGTAGTCCGAGTGAATGGCCGGTGGAGTGTTCATATAGCAAGTCAATAAATTAATACCATTGGAGTTTTACGGTATAAAGACCAAGCCGTTATTTTAATAGGCGGAGTTTACAGATTACAAGCATGATGTGACTGCGTCTAGATTGCAAGCGTATTTTTCTAGGAATGTGATGTTAATCGGGTAGCCTTTGCTCCTGTTCAATCAAAACTTTCCAAGAGAACACAGCAAACCTCATTACCACCCTTAAAGACCACCACAAATCGGCAGTCTTCAAATTAAACAAGTAGTGACAGAAAACACCTTTAATAACATAAGAAACATCCACATCCTAAATAACCTACCACAACTTCTTTTGTCATCATTATATTTTAAAAGAAAGTCTAAATGCTTTCATAGATGCGTTTTGAAAGATTCGAGAGGTGATCTCTCTGCGATCGTTACAAACACGTGTTTTCCAAACAGCGGGTTGTGATCTGTATGAATCACAGATCACCTGTGATCCATTACACCCCTAATAAGCAGATGTGTTTGATTAAAGTTGGAGCTAAGCTATCCAGGACACCGGCCCTCCAGAACCAAGGTTGCCCACCCCTGCTTTATATTAAGTATAATACAAGCTTAAACTTAAACATAAGGGAAAATGCTCACTGTTTTAATCTCATTATAATCAGTGCGGTCAATTAAACACAATCTGGAGCCTGCATATTAATGATCCTGTGTGGGGAGTCAGAGTCGGTGTATTGTTGAGATTAGCATGTTTTTTACCAGGATGTTACACGGTGAGCTTTGAGTCTCACGGTATACAATTTAGGTATATCCAGATCTTCATTAAACGGCATCTTAAAAAAAAAAAAAAAAAGTAAATAAAACAGCGAAACATGGTGCATCATATCTTTGGAAACATCACCTGGTTTGATATTTTTGGAACGGAATAAATATATATTTTAATACACTGAAGCGTCTAAATATGTAATGTGTCCAAGTATGTAAAACAGCAGGAGCCTCCCAGAAGCCGTGAAAAGAAAAAGAGACAAATCTATAACAAAAAGAGAAAAAAAGCACCCTGAGCACTTCCCAGCATTCAAAAGGCATAAAATGGTGTGCTTAAAATAGACCCAGAAGAACTCTTTGACATGTCAAAGCTGCCACAGAGTCGTCTTATAAAAAAGGGAAGCAGAAAAAAAGGCAGCACAGGTGGATGGGGAGCGAGAGAGCGAGCGAGGCTGCTGGAAGTGGGAAAGCATTCAACAGGCAATTACGCTCTGGCGGCCGTTCTGAACCACACTGAAATGGGGAGAGCCAGAACGATTTCTCCGCTACACACCCTACAAACCTGCTGCTTCAGACACACAGCCATGGCTTTCCTAAAGCCTGACAGCCATTAGAGAGAAGAGAAAAAAAAGAGAAAGAGAGAGAGAGCGCGATTTGGCTGGGTTTGAGAGACACAAAATGACAGACAAGGCAGGCAGGAGACAGAACTGTGCAAATCTACTCCAAGGTGTGCTGATATAAGGTGCATAATATATTATATGGCCAAAAATACGAGGACATCTGCTTTGTGAACATTTCATTCCACAAATGATGGAGAATAATTTGATGTTGGTCCATACTGCAATAACACACTTCTCTGGGAAGGTTTTTCTGGGCAGTGCTGGAATTTTTACTTCTACATCAACATTGCTGTGGTTAGTACTTGTGTTAAGTGAAACAAGTTTTGAATGGATAATATGTGAATAAAAAAAAAGTACCTTAATTTATACATACAGTCAGAATTATTAGCCCCCATGTTTTTTTTCTCCAATTTCTGTTTAACTGAGAGAAGATTTTTCCAACACATTTCTCAACATAATAGTTTTAATAACTCATCTCTAATAACTATTTTATTTGATCTTTGCCATGATGGCAGTAAATAATAGTTTTTTTTTTTAAATAAAAACAATTAAAACTGCTTTTATTCTAGCTGAAATAAACCAGATAAGACTTTCTCCAGAAAAAATATAAATAAATAAAATTTCCTTGCTTTGTTAAACATCATTTGGGGAATATTAAGAAAAACAAAATCAAAAGGGTAATAAATCCGACTTCAACTGAATCCGAAGCTGATATGATCTGCTATGCTTTTAAATGCAGTGATCAACTAATGCAATGAAAAAATAATCTTTAAAAAATTACTAATATTCAGCAAAAGAAAAAAGTCATACAGGTTGGAAAAGAAATGAGGGTAAATAATATTAGCCGTTTTAGGGCGAATTATTGTATTTATTTTTACTTTACATCCAAATATGAATATTTTAATGACTTTTTAAACCATTTAATACTTTAAATAATAAACTAAAACTGCCAGTAGTTGGAAATTTATTTAAAGCATTACAACAGTTAACTCATTCGGCAATTAAGTATGTTAAGTACACGTACACAGATTTTTTTTGTAAAGTTTTCCCCACTTTGGTTAAAAAAAATCTCTATCCACATGAAAACGCACTGTGATGTATGTTAAGGGCATGCCGAACCAGCAGGTGGAGATGACAATTACAATGCTGAGTTCACAATCAAATGAAGAATTAAGTATATTTCAAGAGTTCACACTTAGCTAATGCTTGATACTGATTGAAGGTTTGAGATGCTATCCCACGAGAGAACTCTGAGCTCAAAGATACTTGAGCCCAGGGCTCCTGCCTGGTCATTTAGCACAATAGGGGGTCCAAGGTCAGGTAGGTCTTGAGAGCTCCCCATTTTAAAGGAGAAAACAGGGGGATTTGGTGGATGGGAGAATTCTTTAGAAATGAAGGCAAGAAAGGCTTGCTATTTATACTTGAATTCGTCAGATTGGTTTATCATTGATTATTGATGTGAGACCAGCTGTGGTCAATCATAAACTGCATACATTTCAATTCAAATGTAGAAACAGAGGCTGATTACTGTCCTGAGGTTGAACAACACTAAAAATAGGGATGTTTGTATTAAAGAGCCTTCTTTAATTTATATTGTTCATTTTTAATTTGTAGTGTAACTTCACAGTTAAAGTTTTAGTTAATTTATATTAAAGCGTCTTATTTAGTTTGTACAATTCACTTTTTTATTTAGATTTTGTTATAAAATTCTAATTTAGTTATTGCAGAAAGGATTTTATTTTGTAAAAAAAAGTGCTGGATTTAGTGACTAAAACGTGAATCATGAGATTAGTATCGTGAATCGTATCGAATCATGAGTCAGGTGAATCATTACATCCCTAATACAAAGCAAGCTAATGATCAATGAAACAATTAGAATAATAAAAATAAGAAATATTAAAATAATATGATGACAAGCAAAAACATAACCATGACAACAGAAAGAAAACAATGAGACAAACTCAATCCCAATTCAGAGGATGCATCTTTCTGTGATGCAATACGTATACACATAAATATACACACACAAACACAAACACACACACAAACACACACACATACAGAGAGTACATGTTTATATAAATAAATGTCAATATGTTATAACTCCCCTGAAGGGAAAAATGAACCAATACAGTCCTACACTATTCATATTCCTCCTCCATCAAACTTTACAGACGCCAATATGTGCGTGGACGGTTGGGAATGTGGGTAGCCCTCTCTGTCAGATTCAGATTTCACGTCAGTCCGAGATCCGTTTGTCAGACTGCCAGATGGTGAAGAGTGAGTGATTAATCAGAGAATGCATTTCCCCCGCTCCCGAACCCAATAGTGACGAGCTCTTCGCCACTCCAGCTGATGCTTGCCGTTGCTCGCGGTGATCTTAGATTTGTATGCAGCTGCATGGCCAAGGAAACTAAATTTATAAAGCCCCTGATGAACAGTTCTTGTGCCGTTCTGTGTTTCCTGAGACTGGTGGATTCAAG
The DNA here is from genome assembly GCF_052040795.2 of Danio rerio. Taxonomy (NCBI): domain Eukaryota; kingdom Metazoa; phylum Chordata; class Actinopteri; order Cypriniformes; family Danionidae; genus Danio; species Danio rerio. The sequence continues at coordinate 23,276,951 of NC_141022.1, forward strand.
CAAGGACAGATGATATTTCTGCGCAATGCACCTTAACATTCAACAGCCCCATTCTGCGCTTTTCACCTGTGACTTATATGAAAGATGGCATCTTTGGACAGAATCAAGTTAATTTTATTTGTGATTTCCAACAATGGCATGAAAGAAAACAAGAGCATCACCTGTGTGTTGTAAGAGCTTTTTGCGTGCTCAATACAATAGAACAACTTCAAAGCTGATGATGACCTCTTATCTTGAAATAGTAATAAGTGCATGACATCAAAGCCCCCCACTTGAACGACAAAAACAAAAGACAACTATTGTGTTTGTCTAGTTAAAAATAAGTAGACCTGCATGTATAGCAGACTCTCCTATAATAGTAATTCTGGGCTTCACGTAGCAAAGGGGTTGTATTATTTTAATGGTCCTCATTAGTCATTCTGATGTCTACACTACCTGACAAAAGTCTTGTCGTCGATCCCAACTGTAATAATAACAAATAATAACTTGACTTCTAGTTGACCATTTGGAAAAGTGGCAGAAGGTAGATTTTTCTAATGAATCATCTGTTGAACTGCATCCCAGTCATGCCAAATACTGCAGAAAACCTATTGACCCAAGATTCTCAAAGAAATCAGTCAAGTTTGGTGAAGGAAATGTCATGGTTTGGGTTTACTTTCAGTATGGGGATGTGCGAGAGATCTGCAGAGTGGATGGCAGCATCAACAGCCTGAGGTATCATGAGATTTGTGCTGCCCTTTACATTACAAACCACAGGAGAGGGAAGTTCTTCAGCAGGATAGCACACCTTCTCATACTTCAGCCTCTACATCAAAGTTCCTGAAAGCAAAGAAGGTTAAGGTGCTCCAGGATTGGCCAGCCCAGTCACCAGTTCATGAACATTATTGAGCATGTCTGGGGAAAGATGAAGGAGGAGGCATTGAAGATGAATCCAAAAAATCGTGATGAACTCTGGGAGTCCTGCAAGAATGCTTTCTTTGTCATTCCAGATGACTTTGTTTATAAGTCATTTGGGTCATTGCAGAAATGCATGGATGCAGTCCTTCAAGATCATGGGAGTCGTACACAATATAAATTTTCCACTGCACTTTAACTTTATATTCAATACTGCACATTATTTCTTTTAAGTGACAAGACTTTTGTCTAAGCAAAGTCAGACCTTACTGTCCTGATTAAATAAGTAAAAATCAAGGCATGATTATACTTTATTTTGGTGAAATAAGCGTAATCTAGAGGCCTTTGCCTTTCATATAAGCCTCTTCTGATACCAAGTCTTCAAGTGAAGTTATTATTAGTTGTTCTTAAAACTTGGACCTCTGTCAGGTATTGTATGAGTAACTTCCCAACTATATGTTAACAAGCATTTAGTTTAGTATTAGTTAATTGTTATGCCTGTTTTACACATACTCCGTCTGCAGTGCGTATATTTTTCTGTGTCCACATTAACTGGTTATAGCTTTTTTTTTTCTCAATGCAGTTGCACTCTGGCAGTGTGTTCCAGTTGTGGTGTGTCAGAGCTCTGCACCATGTATATTTTTGTGCTGTGTTGGATACGGAGAATAACAGGTGGCAAAATTACTATTGATTTACAAAAAATAGTAAAAATGGTATCATATACGCATGCTTAAAGGGTAAAATGTTCATTTCATTTCATCTTCCTTCTGCTTAGTCCCACACTTATACACTACGGGTAATTTTGTTAATCCAATTCACCTTTAGCGCATGTCCTTGGGCTGTGGGGTAAACCAAGAGCACTCTGAGGAAACCCACACAAAGGGAGAACATGCAAACTCCACACAGAAATGCAAAAGCAGAAATAAAATACATTTTATACAGTTCAAAGATGGTGACGAGAGAAAGTCAATCACATTGCTGGCTGGCTGTTTGTCAGAAAACTAGTGTGTAAGATAAAAGATGCCATATTATTTTTCCTGAAATGTCTTTTGCGAACAACAAAACGGTTACACTACATTACTCAGAAACTAGATGATATGAATGATTTTTCCCTTAATAACCCACAGATTGTCTTGTATAAAAATGTGAAAGCCAAGAAAAAAAGATTAAACAATGGTTTCCTCAACTATTATTTTTAAAGTGCAATGTTTAGATGCATTTAAATGTTACTTAAATGTTAAATATTTTACATAAAAAACGCAAATGAGATATTTATCATGCACATTTTGGCAGTAAAGTCAGTTCTGTGAGGAAAAAGATTTACTACTGAGCACAGAGCTGTGACTTACTGACAAAATGTGCACAACAATCACAGCTTTGGCTGAATCATGATTTTGATTACAATTGAGTAAGACTAATGATGTATGGCTAACCTTAAAGTCTCCATGAACCAGAAGCTGTGACCGTTATTTTCCTTTGTATTGTGACACAGTTCTTAGAGAAATGGAATATTAAATGACAAAACAGTGAGCGTGGTACTGCAATCTGAATGGATGTATATAGTAAAGTAGGCATTTCATTCAGAAAGATCAGGAAAAGTGTTTGGGGAGAGTTATTAGAACCTAACAGACATCTCCTGCTCAACTATTCAGTTTGTTGTTAAAACTGATAGTTGGAGCAGCTTGAATGAAATGTTAGCTATGCCCAATTCCTAAGATATACGTAATCTGACAATTAAAGCTATGACCAAATGCTAAACGGCACATGTGCAGTCTGTTGCACTTTATATTCTAGTACATGTACTTAATGTGTATTTACAATGCCTCTTCTAAGAAAGCGATTTTTTATAGTTAGGTTCAAGGGTACGTTTAGGGATAAGAGATTACATAAACTAGTAGGGAAATCAGATCTGTTTAGGCAGATGTCCACTCTATGAATGGCACCATATCATAATGGCTAGGTGTACAGTCCCCATGTATCTAACCAGGCTTTTGAAACAATTGAATGAGAATTCCTCTGTTGCTGAGTTTTACTATATCCAAAGAGGATTGACCGGGATATATGTAATGTCTTGCTGTTGTCGCAGTCAACTTCTTTGTGTTTTATGAGAACTTGCCACCAAGGTCATGTTAAGAGTGGTTAAAAATATATCAGAAATTTTATTTGAGCATCCAAACTGACAACTATCAATACAAATCTGATTGGAATCATATTCAATGTCCTTTGATGGACACAAAGCCTTCTAGCCAACAGTCTAAAAGGGACCATCAAAATCAGATGTTACCATTAAAGGTTACTGCAGGATGTACTGTGTTACAAGATTATGAGGTTTTATGTAAAAAATATATCTTTTTATATTAAAATGTCATGTTAAATATGTACTACTTACCAATTCTTTATTGAACTTAGCTAATAATAAAAAAGAAAATAGTTTCAAAGCCAATTTTGAGCATTTTCATTGTATGGCGCAAGCTTTGAGCTGTGACTTACCTGCAGGACTCCGAAAAAATGATGTTTGTTTGTGTGTGTGTGTATGTGTGTGTGTGTGTGTGTGTGTGTGTGTGTGTGTGTGTGAGTGAGACAGAGTGAGTGGAGAATGTCTGGATACGCTCCATTAGACAGCCAGAGGCCTCAACACAAACACTGATCAGACCTGACACTAACTTTGACAAGAACTAACCACTCCAGTGTGATCAAAGCCAGACTGCCCGGCCCAATCCAGCTCATAGCTACATCAAGGCATCTTTGATAGACAATTCTGTTGGGCCCTTTAACATAGTGCACTTCTTTAATGAATTAATTAATGATTGACATTAAAAGAAAAAAAAAAAACTGAACCCTTCTTCAGTTAAAGCAAGAATATGTGAGAATTTGCTGCTAGGACTCTCTAATATCTTCTAAGTCTTTGAAATGTCATAAAAGCACAGGGAGTATGACTCATCAAAATCATAACCCAAAATCCAAACAGCACAAGTCCAGGGAAAATCGGAATAAAATACCACATTAATGGCGCTGACCTTATTCTTTGAGCACGAGCAGGTGCAGCCATTCGAATCTTTTTTGGCTCAAGACTTCCGCTCTCAATCATTTCCACTGACTTTTAGATGTTAAAAACAGCTTGTTACTCTGCTAAATGTTGCAATCTGATATTTTCTTATTATATATTTCTTCTTTTGAGTATAGTCTAGGGCTGCACGATTCTGGCCAAAATGAAAATCAAGATTTTTTTTGCTTAAAATCAAGTTCACAATTTTCTCACGATCTGTAGATGTGAAATAAAGTTTAATATGATTACCTTCAAATATATGGTAAAACAGCAACAATAATAGGCCTATGTGTAGGTCTACTGTTGGTTAAAATGCTACATTTTGCATAGTTCATAGTTCATAGACTTTGAATGGTGAATTTGAATAGACTTTAAATTTGTCCTGTTCGTTCGCAGAATACAACTATTCTAATTTAAAGTTGAGTATATGTTTGGGACATGTGCGTTTCATTTGTTATTAAAAACATTATAAGGCCATTTTTACACTGGTAAAATAAAACATTTATCATTTATCAGATTTCCTCTTGCATTATTTGCAACATTATACTGTATAAGCTAGATTAGTCATATTGACCCAGCAAACATTTAGTTTCATGCACAACACTTTGTGTTAGCTATAAAAAAAAAAAAACCTTTACCGCTAAGTGCAGCTCATGTTGTGGCTGCCGCTACTCTTAGAAAAAAAAAAAAAAAAAAAAAAAAAGCATACACGCAAATCCTACATCCCACATGGCTCTCTAACGATCGCTCTGTGCAACAAACTGAATGTTATTTACAACTTCATTACCTATTATTCACAGCCTATGCAGGTTCTGTTCACTAGACACTAGATGCATAGGGCACATATGCATCCTCTCGGTAGTAAACAAACGTGATTTTGCGGCCATGAATATGTCATTACCATATGACAGAAATAACATTTTGGGGTGAATTATACCTTATAAATATGGTATAAATACCATTGGAAGGTGTCCATGTTGCTGAGCAAAGTATATAAAACAATGTAAAAAATGCGTCCGTTCGCCTTTACACTTCTCTCATGACCTTGAAAATGTAATTGCCAGAATCGTAGGTAAGCTGGATTAAGATCGTCTGACAAGTTAAATCGAGATTGCGATCTTTGTTTAATTAGTGCAAAATTGTGGAAACTGAATTGGAAGTCCTAAAATGATTGCAAAAATAAGCGTATTGCAGAAATAGGGTCAATAGTTGCATGTCAATTTACTGAGCCCCAGGCCTTCCAAGATGTAAGTGTAACTTCAATAGAACAATAAAGAAGATTTTTAGTTGTTCCCTGCTATCAAATAATGTTGGTCATGTGTTGCCATCACTTTGAGATTTAAAAAAAACATATGTATTATAAAAATGTATTAGACGGCATAAAAGAACAAGAGAGCTGACATACTTGGGTTTGTTTATTACAGAGAAAGAGAGAGATTGTTTTTCTGTTATCAGTACTTTAATACCTATTTTGTTCTGACAAAGTTTTCATTTTACTCATTACATTTTCCCACAAATATTTGTACTTCATCCTCCTTACTTTTTTTAAACCTGGCACTTTATATTGGTTTACACTTGACACAATCTATATTAAGCAATCATTTAGGTCATAAGACCACAGTGCCTTGTCAGGAACCACATGTAGTAATTATGATTTGCATGAACATGGTTTTTGAATCTTAAACAGATGTCATCCACTGACCTCCATTATATGGTGACAGAGTACAAAATTTTAACAAAGCAAATGTAAATAAATGTAGTAAAACAACACATCTTTACAGTTCTTTTAAAGAAGGTAAGTTACCTACATGTTGGATGGTGTGAGTAAATGAATGTGACATTTTCATTTTTGGATGAACTATGGCTTAAAGATTATTTTCAAGGGATGATATCCAGTCGTTGCTGAGAGTTCTGTGATTGGTGAAAGTTTGGCTATTGCAAGGATATTTCAAAAGTTTCAAACACTTGCCCAAGCAAACTGCCCAGGAAAATTTGGTTGGTAAACACTTTAAAACTTCCATTGATCCATGTCAATTGTTTAATTACTCGAGGTACAGTACATTACTTGTTGTGCTCCACCTTTTTTGAGATCTTCTGTTAAACCCCATCCCTAGTCTTTTTGATGTCTTACCACATCTTTGACATTGTTGATTCATTACCTCCAAATAGAACCATTGAGACCAATATCCCACTTAGGCCCTTTGACCAGTTGGCTCTGCTTGGACTCGGACTTGGACTTGCTGCTAAGCTTCACTATGGACCATTGTCCCTAAGCTTCACTGGGCTTCCTCATCCAACCCAGGCTCATTCTGAAAACAAACCATTATATACATTTCTGGAGAGCACCAAATACATCCCAGCAGTTTTTTTTTTTTTTGCGAATCCACCAAAGGCTGCTGTGTATGCTTTTTAAAATCTTAAAATTTTCTTGCGAGTGCCATTCCTGCCTGCTCTTCTCGCGTATATCCACCAAAGGCCGCTGTTGACTGACTGACTGATCGACTGACCTACCCTTTTCCTTCTCTAAACACAACAAATAGTGTTTTCAAAAGCACAGACTGACCATCGCTCACCCACTTTCCTAAACACAACCAACAGTTTTAATAAGCAATCAAGAAAAAGAAAAACCCTGGTCTGTTTTTTTCCACATTTTCAGATTTTACCATATTCTCACCCTGTTATTTACTTATTTAATTTTTTTGTCTTCTGTTTTTGTCTAACATGCTTTCTGGAACTGTTTTTCGCCAGACTCAAACCCCGTATTCGTGGTCAGCTCCTCTCTGCGTCTGAAGTCTGCCGATATACATGACAAGCTAACTGGACAAACTGGTAACAGCGGGAAAGCAGTCCATTGATCTCAACACCTCTACCTTAGTCTCATTCATTGATGCTGTGTCTCTATCTTGGTCTCTTCACCCATCACCTAGAGTTGGTCCCACAGAGCCACAGCCCTGCTGAGTTAAGCTGTGGTCACACTGCACTTTTCGGGCCACTGACTTCCATTCATATGCACGTGAATGTGCCAGACTGAAAACAAAAGCTTGTGCGACAAGTGTCGTATGTTGATGCTTTTCAAGCTTGGTGACCTGCAAATTTGCATTGCTGGAAAGCCCGAGGCCAACAGAAGACCAAAACTCAATTGCTATTATCAGAGTCATATCATCATTTTTTCCACCCTTTTTCTCAACACCATACAACAAAATTCTGCATGCTCCTGAACCAGCTATGCATGGTCTAAGGGTTACAAGAATCTAAGGCCCCGCTTACACGAATACGTTTTATAGTCCACACTGGCATTTTACCAAGCGTTTCTGAACAGATCTTCGTCCACAGTACTCCTCTGAAAATGCACAATACGTGACCACACACACACTCTGTCATGTGCTGCAGTGTATGTGGACATCTGAGCTCCAGGCAGTCAGTGGGTGCTTTGAGTACACCTCCCCAGATAAGAGCAGTGCACATTGGACAGTTCATCAAGGATCTACTGCTGGATCTCATCTCAGTTGTTTAACGTGATATTTAATTCACCTTGTCTCTCTAACTCCTCTTTGGCCTTTTGAATCTATCACTAGTTCTTAGTACGCTGATTCTACATATTTGACTGATTACTTGCCTTTACTTCCTATATTGTATAAGCTTATTGTACTTTCACTTTTATAATGGCCATTATTGATTATTAAAACTGATATTCAGCAAAAGAGACAATCATAAGATCACCAGCGATTGAGTGGCTGAAGATCGCTGGTAAAAATGCATATCGTATTGGACTGCAAATCCACTGTTACATGGACTACAAGTTCCAGTCATGCACCGCTTACACGCATCTTTTCCTGATTCCACTGATTGCACAGACTTACAGCCAGAGGATCATTATGGACTAATTACAAGGACTATATACACAGCACACATGCACACTTCATTGCCGAGTCTAGCTATACTGAATTACAACTCTTTTTCCTTGCCTTGCCGTTTTTTACCCTCGCCTTGTTTGTTTACATTGTATGCTTCGCCTAGTTTGTTTGTTTACATTGTATGCTGTCTGCCTTTTTGCCATCCTCCTGTTATATGACCACGACTCTGGAATTGCTCGTATACATCTGTTAGCTCCTGTGTTGACGGTTGCTTGCCTGACCATTCTGTTTAATAAACCTGCGTTTGGAACCGCACTCCTTTTGTCAGTGTCAACTTCACATTACAGACAGGCTATGTTTCATATTTTTCAAAGAAAATGAAAGGAGGCAGTTACGTTATAGGCTTTCTTTTGTTAAAAATATACACACAGTGATTGTGACAGTCATATAGATATGTAGCTACACGATGCCTCAACATTTTTAGTGTCTGTTAATATTCATTCATTAAATTTCTTGTCGGCTTAGTCCCTTTATTAATCTGGTGTTGCCACAGCGGAATGAACCGCCAACTTATCCAGCAAGTTTTTACGCAGCGGATGCCCTTCCAGCCGCAATTTGAACTTAAAGAAAGAGTAAAGACTAAACTTTGTGCACTTTATTATTAAGGAAAAAGCCCCAAATAGTAGACTCCGTTTTCCCCCATCCACACTGACATGGAGCAGCAGCGTTTCCAAATCCCTCCATTTTCAAGGCTCGAAAACTCCAGGGTAGTGTGGACGGAAGGCGTAACCGCAGCAAAACTAAAATGTATTAGTGTAAATAGGACCTAAAAGTAGGCAAGTGTTTATTAGATTGTGATTGTGTAGATTGGACTGTGGCTCTCCAGCCTGCACTTGCATTTCCCTGTCTTTTTAGATTTTTTTTTAGTTCATGTGTCTGTTTTGCTGCTATTCTATTACTTTTCCCATGGCCTCTCTGAGTATTGTGTGTAAAAAAAGAAAGGTAGTCAATTAATAATGCAATTATATCTATCTTTAATACCTCTCTACTGAAACTAAAACAATTTTGAACTCTAAAAAGAGTTCTTTTTCTCACATTTAATAGTTAAATCTTAATACTGGGCCAAAGTGTGGGTTGTTTTGTGATGTGAATTATATCATGAGTATGTAGAGGAGGAAGAAGATTGTCATAAAAATACAACAGCAGAGAACGACTTACATGATTGTACACCAAACTTCCCACTAAACTCCCTCACAAACATGTCTTCCTCATTGATCTTGAAGCTCACCATCATGCCAGACTCCTCGCTGCAAAAGCCAAATCTTCTCCTGGGTTTTCTCAATGTAAATGCATGCAAGTGTAGGTTTTCTGAGCACGTTCGTGTGTGAGTAAGCGAGTGACGAGGAAGGTACGAGAGCATATGACACCTCAATTACAGCACCAGCAGCAGTAAATGTTAGTGATAGCAGGGTCCTGTCCACATTTACATACGTCATGTCTAAATCAGCATTGGTTGTTTACATACAGAACGAAATAGCTCCAGTGGGAATTATAACGCCTCCAAGGACAAACACATAAGTCGACTGCAATAACATCAGTCTGCAGAAACCCTCAAGTGTATGCTAACCTAGCAACCGCAATTGAATTTGTGACTTTTAGGAAGAAGTCAATAGCAGCCTTACTTTTACCTTGCTAGGACAGGCCTTTTTATTTGACATAAACTATTAACCTGTTTAAACCCAGTTTAAAGGAATCAAAAACTTAAAAATGGGGCATTATTAACCTGTCCATATAACTTTTCCATGGTTCCACGTGTGGGAAAAGGGGTAAATCAATACATTAAATGCATTTAATTTATAAAAAGTGATACTAATAACATCTATAATGTCACAAATTATTACACGGCTGTCTGGTATACTTGATTCTGATTGGTCAGTTGTAACGTTCTAAGGAATGTTAATCCAAGATAACAACCACTCAATAACACAGACTCATCTGGGTACATATCTTTAAAATAATTATCTTTACCAAATGTCTCAAACTCAATTCCTAAAGGACCGGTTTTGTACATTTTTGCTATAACCCTAATTAAACCCCAATCCCAATTCCACCCCTTAGCCCTTCTCCAATCGCTCGTTTTGCGTATTTCCATAAAGGGGTAGGGGTTTCTCGATTCTCTTTAGCTTGAAGACGTAGGGCTAAGGGAAAGGGGTATATACCCTTTTAACAAAGATTTTTCAGGACCAAGAAACTCAAAACTAAGAGCTAAGAATTTCCCAGAATACACCAGACGCAACGGCAGGATAGCTGCACCCAGAAGTATGAGATCCACAAATTATAATTTTTTTTGTCATTTTTACAAATTTTTACAACAAACAAACATATGTTTTAATATATTCATAACCGCGTACGTATTTTAACGCTAAAACGCTAAAATAAAAACCACCAAATTCCACAACCTATAATCTATAACTCCTGTACAGCAGTCCCTCAACATTCTGACACTCCAGTACCCTGTCAGTAATGTCTAGTGGCTGGGAATGAACATAATATATGCCTTTAGAGATTTCCTGAAGATAAATACCAAAAAATAACACAACTGGAAAAACAACAGCATTCGCCATCGTCTGATCTCATATGAAGCATGAGATCGCGATGACATCTGATGACGTGTGCAGGTGCTGTAGTGCTCTCCCAATTCTTAGGGGTAAATTTTGAAGCTCTTTTTTTTTAGACTCAGTTTTAAAGGCCAAGGGGAAGGGGTAGAGGTATAAAAATAGAATTCGGATTGGGCCTTAGTCCTTATTTGGGTTCAAAAACAACATGTGACATATAGTCCAGTCAGTGCAAACCTCTCATCTGTATATCTTTAATCTTCACCAGCACATGTAACCTCTGTAAGAAAGTAGATCCATCATTCGGAGTTCGTAATAGTCCAAAAGGTGATGATAATAGTTAAACATGGCAGTTTGTTCATGTTTTAGGTTGCTGAAAGAATCATTTGCTCCTTTGTTTTTTCTGGCTTCTCCTTTGTTTTTTTTGTGTCATTCTCGCGTTTCTGAAAGGATCGGATGTCAGAAGCACTTTAATAATCACACACATTATAATCATCAGCTCAAGAAGTTCATTAGTTCAAAAATAGACAGGCGGCGAGCACACGCAAGAAAGATAAACCGCTCGCGCTTTAGATGGTCTTGTAAAAACTATGGTGGGCACAGGGTAGATTCTGCTCTTCTTCTTGGCTTTGTGGCTATTCATCAAGGCAACAACAAGGTTTGTTTGAGTTCGGGTCAACCATGGCTTGCTATTATATGTATATAATATTACGGTTTAATGCCTCGGCTCTGTTTTTAAAAATGCAGATTCCTTTGTTTTCATTCTTCAGGCTTGTTGCAAGAGCGAGTGACGAATCTATGTAAACCAATAGCATTCAGTTGCTTATCTTGCTCCGCCTTTTGGTACCCTTTTGTTGTGCTAGGTACCATTTCCAAAGGGTACCTAATCCGTAGAGACAGTACAATCAACACTATATGGAAACACATCTTTTCTTAAAAGAAGACGAGTGGCAAATCCAGATTTCACCATATCCAGATTCAAAGAGCTCTCGGGTAAAAACTGTTCCTTACAAACATTTTGTTTGTGGCGTGTAAGCAGATCAACTGCTTGCACAACTTTTGTTTCAGCACATTTAAAAACAGTCGACCACACAGTCGACCCATGTCTCCGAACAATGAGTCTTCGAAGCTATATTATGCATATTAATGAAGTTGCACCTCATTCAAAATAGAGCATGCTGAATGACTTGAACCAAGTCTTTTTCATGAGTAAATGCTGAAAATTCAATGACGTCACTTTGTACTAGCTGGTACAGACATCCAATCTCCATGCTGGAATTTGTACAATGATCTCATGGCCATGACGTAGCTTCAAAATTTCTTTTTAAACTGGAAGAACGAATTTGCTCGAAATGACGCAAAAACAACCAGCTTTCACGTTTTAGTGAAATACATGTGTCAGAGTGGTGTAATATTAGACTGTCAACATCTCAAAAAAATGTGTTTTGTGACCCTTTAAGCAGTTGTGAGTTGGAGGTGGGTGGAGATAAACTATACATAGCTGTGGATCTCCAGGAATTGAGTCTGAGACCATTGATCCTGACTGTGAGTGAATACATTTACGTCTATTTACAGTGTATGCTTGTCTGTCTCCACCCCTGTTTTTGACTGTATGGTGCCACTATGTGATTGAATAATATGCAGGTTAGTGTATGCTTAATCTGGCCATTTTCTGTTTTTAATAGACCCTTCAGTCCAGGTTTGCTCCATCTTGCAACTGAATAATATGTAGATTTGTGGATACTTCATTCCAATGTTTTTCACTTCAAATCTTTCAGGCTTTATTCTGCAATAACAACAGCTTGGATGTACTTTATCTCTTACTCACACAACTGACAGGCTGGATATTCATATACTTACACTGTATGGAAAAGAGTTTCAAGAATTTTCATCAAAATGTCTCTATTTCCGTTTTATGGAAAAAGAGAAAGGCATATATATATTTGGGAAAAATAAGTAAACAAAATGATGCCTTTGTTTGGCCACTAGACAAAGAAAAAACCCTTCCATCAGGGTCAGTGTGGTTATGGGTTTGTTCAAGCTATGGCAAACATACATTTTTATAAAGTTTTACAACTTGTCATTCACAGATTGTGAGCACAGTTGGATTTTGTCACCCGAAAGGCTGAAATCCAGTGATACAGTATCTAATGCAAATTTAATGTAAAAGCCTCTTTCCACAGAACCAATGAGGCTTTACACTATGAATATGGATGTGACTGTTTTTGTCACTGTGTTGAGAATGCATGTGATAAACAAATGCTTCTTTTTGCGATATGAAAAAGAGAGGGGGGGGGGGGCACTTAACATTAACAGACTTTCAAACATGTAAATGAAATAGATATCTTAAGGAACAAGATTTTCAGAACATTAACTAATTTCACGGATTCATGTTTTATTGAATTTTCATGCCAACAATGAGCTTGATTAATCTCTGAATTTGATAGTTGTGTACAGAGCAAGCAGTGTAAACTTTGCAAAACACACACACACACACACACACACACACACACACACACACACACACACACACACACACACACACACACACACACACACACACACACACACACACACACACACACACACACACACACACACACAATAGTGTCTTACCTGAGCCATCTTTGCCAGCTCAGTCCAGTCAGCTTGGTTGTAACTGCACATAATACTGGCAATGATAATCTAGACAGAAAAGAAAAGAGTGTGAGGAGAGAAGAATAAGAAAAAAAAAAAACCTTAGGGGGAATAAAAATGACTGATGAAGTGCGATTTCACCTGATGCGTTTGCAGGGAATCAGCCACTTTTTCTAATCCTCATTTATTTATTTCATTTTTTAACAGCCCGGCTCCAAGCAAAAGCTATTACCCTGCCTTAAACTGTGCTGCTTTATAATTCAGTGCGTTTGTAGATGCCCAGTGGCACGCGCGTATTATTAAAACAATAAAAACATCACGCTGACGGCATTATTCAGCTCCTCTGTGGCAAGGCAGGATTTAGCTGTATTACTCTCGCTGTATGCGGAGACACTGTAATCGCACCATAAAGCGGGGAGATATACGCTGCGTGTCTCCTCCTCACCGGGCGCTTTTAAGGGAAACAAATGGGCATGAAGGGTGCTGGGAGGAACGCTTGGCGGCCAAAGCATGTGTTGAAGTTTATGAGTTCATCCATCCTGGATCTGGCCAGGACGCTCTGGGACCTGTAGCGCCTCTAAACCCACCTCGTCTTATCAGCTTGCTCCTGGGAGCCCCACTCAAGCACAGAGACTGACTGAGTCAAAATAAGCAGCAGCAATGCTTTATTGGTGTCAGGAGAGTAACTGAGGGCCAGTATTCTGTCTATACATGTATATCTGTACACTCTCAAAAAAGATGCCTTAAATAATAAAAAAAAAAAATAGTTTGTTGTGGCTATTTTAAAGCATCCTGTGTACTTTTATTGATTTTGTGTAAAAGGAAAGGAGGTAAGATATATATTATAGATGGGCATAGATATTTTTAATATAGATTAATCTAGATTAAATGGTTCATTTGAATGTTGCTGAAGACATTCAGAATATGTGTGCTACCCAAATAATAAGTCTTTGAGAACGGGCTTATCTCCTGTTTCCAAATCAATCACAAACTGCTTGAGAAACTATTCTACTATGATAATTGGTGATGAAAATAAATGATGTTCAATAAAATGTACTTGTGTTTACTAACTGTTCAGGTAAACAAGAATTTTCAATTGTAGGCCTACATAAGCTCGAAACAGCGATTTTTGATCATCTTAAGTCATGACTGAACTTAACAGAAATTGAATTAAGACATGTGAAGTATGCTTATATTAGTGGCATTATTGAAGTAAACACCGCAATCAAACTATTACCATCATGTAGGACTTTATGCCATATTTTCTGACAAGATCCACACACATGGCTGTCAGTAAAGGACAACACACACACACACACACACACAGACGCTATATATATATATATATATATAAATTATATATATAATATATTAAAATTAGTGCGTTAACACATGCGATTAATTTGAAAAAATTAACGCAATTAACGCAGTTGCAGATTTTTTTTACTTCCTGTTGTGGTGGACGTGTGTTCAACATGCAAAGAAACATGGATAAGATCAAGGAAGCACTTTTTAAAGGCAAGTTTCAGTATGAAAGAATTAATGTCGCATCTCCAGGCTATCTAGAGCGATAATGCGTGCTGAATTTGAAGGGAGTCACTCCGGCGCGTTGTGTGTGTGTGTGTGTCAGGGGTGGGGTGAGTTACGTATCTGAGTAGGGGTGTGTGCGCGCGAGACGTACATGAAGAGCGGTGGGGGTGAGTTGCGGGCGACGTCCTTGAAGAGCGGTAGGGGCAGGGGCGGACTATGGTTTCCTTCGTTTGGTTATCCGTGGCACTATCCACTCGCCATAGTGGACTGGCCATTGGGAGCACCGGGACATTTCCGGGACACCGGGACACCGGGACACCGGGAGCACCGGGACATTATCTTTGCCATGATGACAGTAAATAATATTTTACTAGTTATTTTTCAAGACACTTCTATACAGCCTGTGACATTTAAAGGCTTAACTAGATTAATTAGGTTAACTAGGCAGGTTAGGGTAATTAGGCAAGTTATTGTATAATGATGGTTTGTACTGTAGACTATCAGAAAAAAAATAAAGCTTAAAGGGGCAAATAATATTGACCTTAAAATAGCAAAAAAAAAAAAATAAATAACTGCTTTTATTCTAGCTGAAATAAAACAAATAAGACTTTCTCCTGAAGAAAAAAAAAATATTATTAGAAATACTGTGAAAATAATTCTGACTTCAATTGTATATAATCATTTGGTAGATTTACGGGAGATTATCATTTATTTGCGGGCATCCGGGAGTCTGTGCATTTGCGAATACTCCAGCTACTTCCGGGAGACTTAGGATGTCTGGACTAAACTGTCTTAGCAACTGGATGAATGTAAAGGACGACTGAGTAAAATAGTTTCTACTTTATAATTAATGTTCTCAACTCACAGCAATATAACTTTACAATGAGTACAATTGTTTGTATTCAATACTTTATTGTTATTATTAATTTCCATTTTCTATATCTGCAATGCCTGTATTTTGGCATTTTTTGCAGTCCACTTAGAATCCAACTTGGAAATCAATGTTTTCTTTATTGGCATTGATGTTTTTAAATTCAAATGGCATTAACATGCCTGTGTTTTATTTCTGTAATAATTATGGCTGTCAAGCAGGATCTTGATGGTTTATTGTGGGTATGTTGTTTACATGAAGAAATCTGTGTTACAAGTTAAACAAAAATTCGAATAAACAATTATATTTAGAATTTAAATAGTTTTTGTTTTGCTTTTACAGTAATTTTACATTTGAATAGCCAAAATTACACGTTTCAGTATCTTAAATGCGATTAATTAAAAAAAAGTACGATTAATTAGTTAATTTTTTTTATCGATTGACAGCACTAATATATATATATATGTGTGTACACACACACACACACACACACACACACACACACACACACACAGTTGAAGTCAGAATTATTAGCCCCCCTTCGATTTTTTTTTCTTTTTTAAATATTTGCCGAATGATGTTTAACAGAGCAAGGGAATTTTCACAGTATGTCAAATAATATTTTGTCTTATTTGTTTTATTTCGGCTAGAATAAAAGTAGTTGTTAATTTTTTAAAAGCCATTTTAAATCAAAATTATTAGGCCCTTTAAGCTATATTTTTTCAATAGTTTACAGAACAAACCTAATTACCCTAACCTGCCTAGTTAATAAGCTGTATAGAAGTGTCTTGAAAAATATCTAGGCAAAGATAAAATAAATCAGTTATTGGAAATGAGTTATTAAAACTTTTATGTTTAGAAATGTGTTGAAAAATCTGCTCTCCGTTTAACAGAAATTGGGAAAAAAATAAACAGGGTGGGGTGGGTCTAATAATTCTGACTTCAACTGTATATTTTACCTTTTATTTATACATATTTTTTATTTTGTAGCAGAAATAAGCGTTGATACTTCCCACCTTTCCAAACAGAAAAGAGAAGAGAATGAGAAAGAGAGATAGAGAAAGACAAAATGAGCAAGACAGGCTGTGTCTCTGAGAAGCACAGGAATCACCCTGTTATCGCTTTAATAACACTGAGCTGAGGTAACCGAACCCATCCGCCAACACTGGCAACACTGGCCCTCTAGAGACCCCCATCACTGTGGAAACTGCCAATCATGTCATGATATGAGGAAATTAAAAAAAGAAAAGGGTCGTATCTTTTTTTTTTCTTCTTCTCCTACATGCCGCGTCTATTCTTCAGTCACTGAGCAGAGAGAGTGTTTGTGAGGCCGCCAGTATAATTTGACATTATTGCGGTGGTTTCGTTATTCATTACGCTTCTCTGAGTATTCATTTCATCCAGCGGCGCGCGCCCATCACCCCTGACCACGAACCGGTCGCACGCTGTGATGAGCTCCAGCAAACACACACTTCAACGCTCCCCAGAGTGTGTTCGCCGCTGGCCCGCGCGGGTCACGACATGCTGCTGAGGAGCGCTTGGGGGAAAATGGAAATTGTAAATAGTAAATGGAGATAATGGGCATGTTGAATAGCTGAAACCTGGCCAAAATCAATGAGAATTATCAATGAGAGTCTTACTGAACTATTTGGCGTGCATATTATGTTTATGTCACTGGATATGTGACTGGAAGAGGAAGATTCTCTGTTTTACAATCCAATGTGCTGCCTGCAGATAACAGATTTTAAGCTAAATATAGGAATTTTAATTACGATTGCTTCTAAGATTGCTTTTTTTAGGCAAATTGTAATACATTCACTATGGGGGAAGGAGGAACTGAGATGCACTGTGGCAGAAAGTAAAAACGCGTATCCAAGATGATGAATGAGGTGAAGTGAGAGAAGTGCTGATCATGAAGAAATGTAAATTTGATTCATAAAGTAGTTCAGTGTAAATGAAAATAGATTAATTTAGCCAGACTTTAAAAATCATGTTTCATCTGACCGTATCATAATCGTTTTTTAAAAGTCACAACTACTGACTGAATCTAACTTCATTAGACTGTAACAGCTAAATAAATAAATAAACAAACTAATTAATAAATAATTAAACAAACAAACAAATAAATGAACAAACAAACAACAAAAAATCATAAATAAACCAACAAACATAAAATAATTAAAAAAACAAATAACCAACCAAGCAACCAAACAAACAAACAATTAAATAAATAATGTCAAATACATAACCATATAAATAAATGATAAAAAAACAAATAAATAAATATAAAAACAAACCAAGAAAAAAGAAAATATATACACAAACAAACAAACAAACAAACAAACAAACAAACAAACAAACAAACAAACAAACAAACAAACAAACAAACAAACAATAATAAAAACCAACACACAAATGAGCAAACAATATATATATATATATATATATATATATATATATATATATATATATATATATATATATATACATACATACAAATAAATAAACCAACAGATAAATTAATAAATGAATGAATGAATGAATGAATGAATGAATGAATGAATGAATGAATAAATAAATAACCAAACAAACAATCAAATAAATAAATAAATTAATTGATTAATTAATACAAATAAATAAATAAATAAATAAATAAATAAATAAATAAATAAATAAATAAATAAATAAATAAATAAATAAATAAATAAATAAATACCAAAATAAAAAACAAAAAAATAAATTAAAAAATACATTTATATATATATTTATTAAAGGGCACCTATGATGAAAATTATCTTTTGTAAGCTGTTTGGATAGAACTTTGTGTGGGTATAGTGTGTCCACTGTTATATTAGAGTAATTTAAAGACAATAAGTCTCTTTATTTAAATTTCCTGACATTAAAATAGCATCCAAATCCCTCCTATTTTGACCCCCACTGTAATGTGACATAGGAGTGCAGTTTCCCCGGCCACCGAATTGATTGACAGCTGTGTATTAACATGTCCCCGCAGTAGTGCGTATAATCATATCAACAAGACACGATGTGTGCAAAGCAAGCGGGAATAAAAGATCTGTTCAGCTCTCTGTGATCATCAATCATCACCAAATGATCATTAAGAGTGAGTTTTACAAGTTTAAAACATTTTTAAAACGTGCATGTTAATGAATTACAGCAATTTACTTCAGCCTAATCACCATAGCCTCGTCAGTACAGTTCTAAAAGAAGATGCTTCAATCTCGTGCTGTGGACGTTAAATCAGGTTTATCTTCTACATTAACATAACGAATATCCATACAGCAGAATAGCTGTATGCATATTATTTTTTTTTTTAAACAAGACAGCATTTTTTGCTTGTCTAGAAAATGCTTCTTGATTTAAGAATTTTTAGATATTAACAAGACAAAAAAACAACGTTTACCAAATATGTACATGCTTCTCATTTTACTTTACTAGCTTCGAATGCTAAATTCAAAGTTAACAAAAGTCAACCCAGGCTCATTCTGAAAGCGTACCTCTATACATGTTTCTGGAGAGCGCCAAATATGTCCCAGGAGGTACGTTTTTTGCAGTTTTTGTTTTTGCGAATCCACAAGAGGCCGCTGTGTACGCCTTTTGAGGTCACAAATTTTTCTTGCAAGTTTCTTTTCTCGTGTCAGTCCACCAAAGGCCGCTGACAACTTACTGAAGACTGATTGACTGACCGATCGACTGACCCACCCTCCTCCTTCCCTAAACCAAAGCACAATTTTAAAAAAGTATTCCAGAAAAAAAAAGCCCTCAAATGACTTTCACTACGTTTTCAGATTTTACCACATTGTCATCCTGTTTTTTACTTATTTATTTTATTTTTTTGTTTTTGTTTTACCTGCTTTCTGGAACCGTTCTTTGCTGGACTTGAACTCTGCTTTGACTCTCTGCATCTCAAGTCCACCAACATACATGTTGAGCTAACTGGACAAACTGGTGACAGCAGGAAAGCCATATAGAGGTAAGCGGTCAGCTGGTAAGCGCAAAAAGATACGACGTCATACTGCCTTGTAGCGTTTGTTTTATAAATAAAGTGCAGCCATACATACTTCTGGCTACATAATTCACAATCTTCAGAAATGTATAGCGATACATATTCAGAATGAGCCTATGTTACCAAAAGTTTATGATGCACACTAGCTATGTTTCCATCATCCTATTTTTAGCGCATTTTGCAAGTGCACATAAAAAAAAAAAGGTTGACGAAAACACCATGATGCCCATAAATTTGGAAAATGCATATAAAAAATATATGCGCATAACGGAGTAGGGCAAACTTTTTATTTGTTAAGAACAGATAAACTGCGATGGAAACATTTTTACCGAACAAATTCCAGTATGCGCATATAAAAAAGGTCATGTGATTTTGATATAAGAGATCATGTGATGATGAAAATGTGCGGGAATGGACTAACCAGTAGGCTGAGCACACTGTAAAACATCTGAAATGTTGTTTTGGTCATTCTAAAACATCTTAACCATTTCAGTATTAGTGTGCTGTTATATTATTAATTAATTCTGAGGCGCAGGTCATTTATATAATAAAGAAAAGATTCGCGCAGCTTATCCTACCTCAGCAAATTTTATTTTTACTGTTGATATTTGACGCCAGTTAATCAGGAAGTGACGAGTTCTTTTTGACTCATTGGAAAGAAATGCTGTATTATTCGCACTTCTTTAATGAGACAATCCAGTTTTGCGCATAAAGTTAATTCGCATTTTTGGATGGAAACATAGCCTATGACTACTTCAATAAGATTCAGTTAAGGATTGGATGTTGCAAAGAATATATTTGCCTATCCAGACAGTGAGGTTAAAACCCAGTCTGCAAAAAAAATACAAATAAAAAAAATACATGTAGGCACAATTGTGTGAAAGAGGGCCTGGAGGGTTAGTGTGAAAAGTGACGTTGTGCCTCCTAATTACACCCTGTAATTCAAAATTAATCTCACCCTTGAGTGAAGCAGGCAGACAACAAAATTTGAGGAAGTTATTTTGTGCTCAAACGGGCTGTCTCATTGCAAATGATTAGAGAGAAAAGAGATGGCTGATTGTGATGAAAAGAACACTACAAAAAGCTATTGTCATCTGCCTGCCTAGCGACCGAGAGGAGGGAGAAGAGAAGGAAGGCCTCGGAAAATCTTCTATTAGCGAGATTCTATTACACAATTACCCGCGAAGCAGTTAACATGCACGCCGCAAAAGGGACTCGAATTACTGAAGGACAGAAACCGAGGGAAAAAAGATGGCACCTCTGTTATGGAGAATTATGGCTGTTGATAAAACACTGACAGGCTTCCCGCTCTCCAAAAGTGAGAAACAAAGTAATGAATCGCATTATGAGAAAACTTCTGCAGGAATATTAAAGTTTCAAGAAAAAGGAGGAAGATAGAGAAGAGATAAAGACATTAGAAGTCACATGCCGAGCTGAAAGTGAACTCACATTTTTGGGGAAGTCGGCTTTGAGTTCAGCCACGCTCTTGCACCAGTAAGCGGCAGTTTTTTCACTAATGAGCTCGATGTTGAGGAATGAGCCCTGACCAGGACCGAATATGTGACCTGAGGTTGTCCCACGCACGATTCGCGGTGACACGTTGGTCACCAAATCCTGCAAGAGAAAAAGAGAAACTCTGTCAGTGTTCACTAAACTGCTATTAGCATTGACAGGCTGAAAGTGATCAAATTAGATCCTGAATTAATGTTTTTTTTATCCTTTGAAATCTTAACACACATCTGTACTTTCTTTATCATAAATGTCAGATTCCACAAATGCTTGCTAAATATTCACGATACAAGCATCAATCAAGCACATTTCAGGCTTTTTTCTCCTACAATTAAAAGAAAACTGTGATAAATGAATTGATAAGAGCATGGCCCATTAGTGAGAGCAATTAGGATTCATTTGCATGTGTTAATTAGGAGCCACATAATTTTAAACAATTAAGATAACCAGGGGAGTGTGTTTTTGAGGGGGTACCGGAGGCAAGATAACACATGACAAAAGGAAAAAGAAACTAGTTATTTGCTATTTTAAAGGGTCAAAAGGGATAGTCGAGTACTGTAGGTTTCATATATTTCATTGTCCAGAATTCTCAAATATGATCATAAAATAACAGTCATTTTACTGAAAGTATTTCAATACAGTGATGTATTCATTCATTCGTTCATTCTTTTATTTTCCTTCGGCTTAGTCCCTTATTTTTCTGGGGTCACCACAGTGGAATGAACCACCAACTATTTCAGTATATGTTTAACTCAGAAGATGCCCTTCTAGCCACAACCCAGCGCTGCGAAACAGCCATTCACACTCACACTATGGGCAATTTAGTTCACTTAGACCGCATATCCAGCAACAACAGCAACTGGCCCAGTTGGGACTTAAATCTGCGACCTTCTCGATGTGAGGTGACATCACTAACCACTGAGCCACCGTGGCTTTAGCAGACATTTAGCAGCTTATTTAGACAACACCCCCTTATTTTGTGTATCACATTTACATTATTGTTTTCCACATTTACATGATAATTGGTCAAAATGTCTCTAGTTTTTCTAATGGTTATCCAACCAAGTATTGATCGTCTGAAGTTAAAGCATTAGTGTTGTGTTGTTTTGTGTTTATGTTTTATGTATGTAGAAAGAAAGAAATAGAAAAAAAGAAAATGAAGAGAAAAAGGAAACAGGAGGAAAGAATGACAGAATGAAAATGCAAATGAAAAAGAAAAAGTAGAAGAAAAAAATTAATGATGAGGAGGAAGAGTTGAAAAAAAAACAAGATGAAGAAGGAGAAGAGAAAGAAGAAGAAAAAGACCCAGGAGGAGCAAAAAAGATAGAACAAAAAAGAAAAGACAAAAAGAAGAAAAGCAAAAAGAAGAAGTAGAAGAAGATGATGGAGGATCAGGAGAAAGAGGAAAGAAAAAATAAGAAGAAAATTAATATTAATAAATAAGCAGAAGGAGAAACTAAAGAGAACGAAAAAGAAGACAATGAAAAAGAAGAAGATGGTAGGGGGAGGAGCAAAAAGAAAGTTAAAAAGTATTTAAAGACAAAAACGAGGAAAGAAAAAAGAAGAAAAACTAAGACAAAAAAGAAGAAAAGGAAAAAGAAGAGGATGTAGAAGAAAAATGTGGAGGAGGAAGAAAAGGAGGAAGTAAGAAAACAAAGTAAAAAAGAAAAAAACTACAGAAAAGGAAAATAAGAAGTAAAAAAAGAAAATGGAGAAGAAGGAGGAAAGGAGTAGAAGAAGTAGAAGAAAGAAAAAAATAAGAAAAATAATAAGGAAAAGAAGCAGGAGAAAAGAAAGAACAAAAAAAAGAAAAAAGGAAAAAGAAGAAGATGGAGGAAGAGAAAGAAGAAAGAAAAAAGGACAGAAAAAAAGAAAGAAAAATAATAAGAAAAAAGCAGGAGTAAAGAAAGAAAGAAAGAAAGAAGACAAAACAGCAAAAAAAAATAAAAAGAAGAAGACAGAAGATGGAGAAGGAGGAGAGGAGGTGGAAGAAAGAAAAAAAATTAGGAAAAAAAACAAGGCTCAGGAGTAAAAAAAAGAACAAAAAAAAGAAAAAAGAAGACAAAAAGAAGAAAAGGAAAAAGTAGAAGAAGATGGAGAAGGAGGGGAGGAAGAAAGAAAACAAATAAGGAAAATAAAAAGAAAATCGAAGAAAGCAGAAGAAAAGAGAGATAGAACAAAAAACAAGAAAAATGACCAAAAAAGAAGTAGAAGAAGATTGGGTATGAGGAAGAGGAGAAGGAAGAAAGAAAAAGAATAAGAAAAAAGAAAGAAAAAATAAGAAAAATGAGACAAAAAAGAAGAAAGGGGAAAAAAGTAAAAGAAGAAGAAGATGGAGGAGGAAAAAAGAAAAAGACCCAGGAGGAAGAAAGAAAGAACGAAAATTAAGGAAAAAAGAAGACAAAACAGAGGAAAAAGAGAAGGAAGTAGAAGAAATGGAGAAGGGAGGAGGAAAAAAGAAGAAAGAAAACAAGGAAAAGAAGAAAAACAAAAAGTCCAAGTAGAAGAAGAAAAGAAAAAAGAAATGAAAAAGAAAAACTGCAAAATGTCCACAATTTCTTTTATTTTCAATTTAGAATAAATGTCAACAGTATAGTTTACAGAATAAAACATAAATCATGTGAAGTTTTCAAACTGTCCCTTCATTTTTTCCATAATTGTCTTCCATATATAGTGCTTCATAGAAATAAACACTAAATAATCATTTCCAGAAAAGCTGCTAATATTGTAAAGGACAAACATGGCTTAAACTTATTTAAATTAATATCTCAATTTAACTTGACAGTCTTCACTTTATACATGTGAAATGTTCTGTGGGCAGTTGTATTTTATTAGGTGTAAATTGTCACAGTGCTGTATAAAAATCTATATTTAACTACTATATATACAGTATATGCTGTGTGCCCACGATGAGCTTGAAAATGATGACAGCACACTTCAATTATCATACCTACAGCACAATATTAGAGCAGAAAAAAATAAACCTTCGTTATTTCATTGCCGTGTGATGTGCTTTGCAACATTAGAATCCTCCGATCACAAACGCCTCCAAATGTGAGAGCATTAAACCTGCCAGCTTCAACACAACATCTGCCTTCAATGCTAATACGTAGCTTAAGTTAGAAACTCCGATTGCCTGTCATTTCTGATGGAGATGAACTGTCTGGAGGTGTTTTGTGATATATGAGACAATGAGAAACAAGAAAACACTGCGATTACCAAGTACATACACTGACATTTACACAATTTCAATGCGAGCACCCTCTTTAAATAGGCCTTTTATGCAGTTCATAATGCTTATTTTGTTTTGGAGGTCTCCTACTGTAAACATGCATCCAGAACTATTTTATTTCCTCATGCATACATTTTAAATCACCCATTTTCCTTTCTTAACCCCTGCTTTAAATAAAAAGCTTCTCTGCTCCAACTGGTCAGGTGGCCCAGTCTGTTGTGATTGGTCTACTGCATTAGGGTGCATGATGGAAATAAAATGCCCCTTGACATATCTTTCAGTGATTGCAGACACTGTATTTAGCGTTTACTATATGTTTGGCATTGAGTTTAGTATATTTTTTGTGCCCGATTATGAGTAAAACTTTGGCAGACTTGGTCTCCAAGAAATCAAAACTAACCATATGATTTTGGTAGCTCACATTAGTGTTATGGTGAACAATCTGTGCATGTCATTAGGAAAAAAAAAAAAAAAAAGGTTTGTCCATCTAATCCTTACTGAAATCTGAAAATGCACTTTCTATTTGTTTACAGTTTGTTTATGGATTACGTATTTTGAGGTAATGGGCATGGCTAACATATTTAACCTTGCCCCTCCAATGAGCCGGAGGAGTCTGTTATGCTGTGTTCACACCAGACGCGGAATGCGCGGATAAATCTCGCTAGACGCATGAACATTTGAGTTTACTCGTTTCATTTGTGTGTCAAAAACTGCTTCATTTGCGTGTCAAATTTGCTTAAATTGCTCGTCAAATTCACTTCAGAACAGACGCGGATTCGCATTATGGACAGGGCTTCTGTCTGCCCGATCACTGTAGCTTCATTGCTAAATGGCTAACATAGATTTTATTGAGAGAATAACTGTTTATGTGCTTTATAAAGGCTAAAAAAAACAGCATTGATTCATTTGGAGCAGTTTCTGAGTCCATTAGATCCTTTCAGAGGTGCACCCAGCTCTGTGAGCTCATAAACGCCTCCAGAAACTTAACGTGGATGATGGAAGCAATCAACGGTGCTTCTATCTGAGCCGAGCCCAGTTTGATGAACTGTTGTCGGTGTGTGCAGGAGGATTTTCCCCCGGGACACCAAGAACAGGCGATACGTCATAATCACGCCCCCACAAGAGCAAGCTCCTGATTGGTTGATGCAGCACGAATGTCCCTGAAGTTCAGATTTTTCAAACTCAATCGATTCGCACGAAATGCTCGTAGAGCGCATCAAGCGCTCAATTCGCGCCGTGCCATTCATGCGTATTGCACCATTCGTGCATATCACACCGCTGGATGTCTATCCATGCATTTTGCAATGACTTAACATCACTTGCGCTTGATGCTCCTTCCGCGTCTGAAGGGAACACAGCATTAGGTTGTAATAACTCTTCTAAAACCTCTTTCCCAATCTTTCTGAATGAATTACCTACTTTAATACATTCAATTAGCCTGTGGTAGAAAAAACAATCCACGCCCACTGTTTGCTCATTTAAAATTCCTTTCTCTAGTAAATGCATCACATTACGAAAAGAATAACGGTCGCAGCTTTCAGTTCATTGACTTTAAGGCTGATTTTTACATCTGCGCCCAGTGCACGCGTATGACGTATAACAATCGCAGTGGCTGAAGCGCACCTCTCAAAAAATTTAACTACACGTTAAAGCCATGCATAGCTGGTACACTGCACAGATCGATCGAAATTTGTCTTAAAATTGTTGTCCGGATTAATGCTGCACGGATGCCACATGACTGTCACATGTGGAATCAAAGTACCGCGACAGCACTCCGAGATCAGACGACTGATTCAGCCGGTGCAGCATCTGAAAAACAACTGCGAAGAGCTGCGATGACGACACCTATATTACACGATTGGCTGAGTTCATGACAACAACCACGCGTGTTTCACTTTTATTTTTGGACAACTTCTGTCTCTCAAATTTCAAAACAAACAATTCACTTTTCATATCATCTCTATCTTGTATATATCATGCTTATTAAAAGACTACAAATATTTCACTGCAGTATCATCTTTTGTTAAATAATTTGTTCATAATGACCATATTGTTTGCACAGGTTTGGTCTGCGTTTTTTATACAGACTATTGTATTCAGCTCCGTAAACTAGTTAAACGATATATTTTGGTAAATCACCTAAATATTAACTTAAATAAGTCTTACAGACTTGTAATAAAATAATTATCATCATTGATTATTTCATAACAAATTAGGATAAAACACTATTTTATTAAATATAAAAATTTATGATTCTAAAATGTTTTATTTCCTGTCCCTATCCCATGATGCTCTGCGAGAAAATTTATGAATGAGAGTGAAGCGACACAACTGAGGCAGGTAGGTCATGTGATGATGGCAAAATGGCAGATGTAGTACTTCCAAATTCTATTCATAATTCTCACATTCATATTGTATGGATTGTACTTTTCTAACGACCGAGTAGTACTTTTAAGTTCAAATGCAGTACCTACTGAGTTATATTAATGTATTAACTAACATGAACTAATAATAACTAATACTTGTACAACATTTACTAATCATAATTCAACATACATTACTGTAATCTAAATTCATGATTATTAATATTATTACTCTGTGTTGAACATGAACTAACATTCATTCATTTTCTTTTCGGCTTAGTCCCTTTATTAACTTGGGGTTGCCACAGCAGAATGAACAGCCAACTTATCCAGCATACAGTATGCTTTATGCAGCGGATGTCATTCCAGCTGCAACCCATCACTGGGAAACATCCACACACTTATTTACACACATACAATATGAACAACCTAATTTCCCTAACATTAACACAGATGAATAAATACTGTGATGAATGCATTGTTCATTATTTGTTCATTTCAGTAAACACATTAATTAACATTAACCAAAACAACCTTATTGAAAAGTGTTACTGTTTTTACTTAGCATGTGGTTTATTATGAGATCTAATGAATGTGTTTTGCTGTAGTTGAATGTATGCATGAGTGTTTAAATGTAAGCAAAGAGTTTGTACAACCCCACATCAGAAAATGGATTTTTACATTTACTTTGACTTGTATTTCATTGCAGACAATACAACAACTTTTTCAAATTTGGGGTTGTACTGTATGCATGATGGAGTATTTGATAGACCTGCCAAGTTAACCTAATTACCCTACTATAGTCGTTAGAGTCACCAGCAATCTAGCCCAAGATCGCTAGAAAACTACAAATCTGCCGGCAAAAGAACTACAAGATCCAATCATGCACCACTCACACACCTGGCCTAGATCTCCATGATCGCAGACAGACATAGCTCATGAACTGATTACTTGGATTATTTATACAGCACACACACACTTCAGTGCTGAGTCTTGTTTACTGTATTTGTGAAATTACAGCATGTTTCCTTTGTCTTGCTTTGTCGTATTTTGACTCTCGCCTTGTTTGTTTGTTTACATTGCCTGCTGCCTACCTGTACTGACCATCTGCCTGTTATTTGGCTACAATTTCCTGCGTACATCTATTTGCCCCGTCTTGGCCATTGCTTGTCTGACTATCCTTCTAATAATCCCTGCTTTGGATCTTCACTCCGTTGTCCATTGTACACTTTATATTACAGTACTTAAGCCTTTAAATGTCACTTTAAGCTGTATAGAAGTATCTTGAAAAAATATCTAGTAAAAATAAGATAAGATAAAATAAATCAGTTATTAAAATACGTTATCAAAACAGTTAAGTTTTACAAATAATCTTGAAATAATCTTCTCTCTGTTAAAGAGAAAATGGGGGAAAATAAACAGGGGGGCTAATAATTCTGACTTCAACAGTATGTAAACACTAACGCTCTTCCAAAAATGCTTAGCTGTGAGCCCTTCTCCAACTGTCGGAGCATTTAAAAAATGTCAAGCACTTTGAGTACACTGCTTTGAGTATAGTGCTCAAAAATGCTCAGCAGCAAAAGCTAAACGTAAAATAAAAATAATAATAATTTAGTCCTAATTTGTTTAAAATTAGGACTACATAACTTCTGTTACAATAAACAGTTTCCCTAAATAGGTAATCAATGTATATATGTCTGAATTTTATTTAATGAAAATATGAGCTACAAATGTTTCATTTTAGGCACTAGTGTAACAGCTATTGGAGACACCATACATGCTCAGATGAGTCTGCTCTCATCTCTGAACATATGAATGAAAATTATGAATCTACTAAGATTTGATAACATGAACACTTTAAGGTAATTTCTGTGAAGGATGTCCAGTGGTAAGTAAATAATCTCTGGTTCTCTGAGCCCTATTAGCACACGCTAACCTGTAAAACATTAGTCTGGGTGGAATTCACTCTCTTCTTTAATCTGAGACGAGGTCAGTGGTTAACCGTGTCCGAGTTTGTGGTGTTTGACAAACTAAGGGGGTTTATCACACCTCCACAGCCCAATAATCCTTGCTTTTAAGCCAGCACCTGTCCCAAAAGAACACGCATGATAAGAGAGTGATCAAATGTCATGCCACGCGCTGCACTCGAGCGTCCGACGAAGGCCTCTGATAGGCCTGCCTGAAGCCATATTCAGGGTAATTACAGATGGTTACGCCGTCCCGATGAGCCGACAACCCCCACTTCCTCTTTCCACTGAGAAAATCTCCTGTTAAATATTAGTCTGCCTGCCATTTAAACAGTCCGGCTGTTTTTAAAGCTGACACAGGAAAAACATTCGTCCGCAATTATCTCTGTGACTATAGCCGTCATTATGTTGACACAGAAGGGGCTGTGAGAGAGGGTACAGAATCCTCTTTTTTTGTTATTATTATTATTATTTTTTATTATTTTTTGTGCCGTTGTGCTTTGGTTTGAGTTGAGGTCCGCCACTGTGGATCAAGGGATGAGTGACCGTGACTGGAGATTGCAAAACAATTGCAGCTTACACAACCGCTGATGGATAGGTCATGTAAGTGAGTTCTTGGAAGCACAAGTTGGTTTGGACAGCAGATTAGATGTATAGCTAAAGCAAACTGATTCACCTCAGGATGTGACGTAATAAACGGCTAAATGGCCTTGGTGGTAATGGTGTGAGTAACTGCTTTTCCATTTGCCGGCACAGCTTGTGTTTTTAGGCCTTATAGCCAATGGACAGAATAAATTAAAGCTTTATATTAGTTTAGTTTTAGAAGGGGAAAAGATAATGAAAGATCAAAAAAAAAAAAAAAAAAAACATTCACTAAACGGCCACTTTATTAGGTACACCTGTTCAACTGCTTGTTAATGCAAATATCTAATCAGTCAATCACATGGCAGCAACTCAATGCATTTAGGCATGGTCAAGATGATCTGCTGCAGTTCAAACCGAGCATCAGAATGGGGAAGAGAGGTGATTTAAGTGACTCTGAACGTGGCATGGTTGTTGGTGCCAGACGGGCTGGTCAGAGTATTTCAGAAACTGCTTATCTACTGGGATTTTCATGCACAACCATCATTAGGGTTTGTAGAGAATGGTCAGTAAAAGAGAAAATGAGGCCAGAGGTTAGAGGAGAATGGCCAGACTGGTTCGAGCTGAGAAAGAAAACAGTAACTCAAATAACCACTCATTACAACTGAGGTATGCAGAAAAGCATATCTGAATGCTCAATACATCCAACATTGAGACAGATGAGCTACAGCAGCAGAAGACCACACCATGTGCCACTCCTGCCAGTTAAGAACAGGAAACTGAGGCTACAATTCGCACAGGCTCACCAAAACTGGACAATTGAAGATTGGAAAAACGTTGCCTGGTCTGATCATTTCTGCTGCGACATTCGATATTCAGACACACAATAATTGATATATATATATATATATATATATATATATATATATATATATATATATATATATATATATATATATATATATATATCTTTGATTTATCTAAATGGACAACTAAAATGTACAGAATGTTGAGCTAAATGTCTCATGAGTCTCTTGTTCATTTATTGATTGCAATGAAGCAAATATCTTTTCATTTGAATGGAACATTGATTAATTCAGTTGATTTGTTCAAAATGTGGATTCATTGGGGGAAAAACACTGTACATTGATCGCAGATGGACACTTGTTCTGTGGTGGCTTTATTGGTAAAAACCAGGTTTTCCACTCTGAACCAAATGTCAAATTTCCTGACTTTTCCCTGATATCTAAAAGGTGGGATTTCCATGATCTATAATTAATTAAAAAATACACAAAATATAGAGGAGCTTGCCATATTGTGGCAGATTATCAGAAGAATTTTGTGTCATCTGCATTGTTTTATAACCATCAAAACATGGCAAAGATTCTAACTCTCATGTAATATGATACAAATATGAGAGAAAAACTCATATGTGACATTTTTGCCCCCTTTTCTTGAATTTTAGAGGCATAAAACTGTGCTTTGCAAGACAGTGAGTGGTTACTCACTCATTTCTTTAACAGTATGACATGCTAAATGACTTGCATAGATCCTGGCAAGGTCCATTAACTGATTTTAATTAAATAATTTATTAATTTTTTATTCAATGCATATACAATTCTATTTGAACCCTTAATATTAAACCAAATAAAAGGAAGGGTTCATGTTTGCTGTAAATACTTTATTTTCCCAATGATTTACCTTAGAATGTGACGTGGTAAACAGCTAAATGGCCTTGGTGGTACTGATGTTGATAACTACTTTTCCATTTGCTGGTACAGCTTATATTTTTAAGCCTTAATGCCAACAAATAGACCCAAGTAAAGCTTTAAATTTAATGTCTGCCAATGTTATTTACTTTTTTGTGGTTATTCGAAAGAGGTTTTCAAAAATCGATGCATTCATGCAGCACCGACATTCTGGGAAGACATTCTTAAAAAATGACCTTTACTTTTAAGTCTACCCTTCTTTCTGCTGAAAAAGTCTATATGCGCAGTATATTGGCTGTGGAATTAAATCAGAACCTTCAAATTTTTAAAACAGTCATGGCCACTTTACTAATTAATGCATTCACACTTTACAGAGCATTTCCTCTCAGCTTTTCACTGAGTTCAGCAGCCTGAGCTTTCACTTCTGCAAAGAGAAGGGAATCTGAAGCTGTTTGGTGAGAATAAATGTCCCTGTGTAACTTCACATCCACACACAGACTGCGCCTCTCTCTTTCTAGATTCAAAAGGAGAGCTATTTCAAAAGCTGAAAGACTCGCATGGCCACAATTTTATAGATGTTTGCTGATTTTATAACCAGACACTCAGACCCAGTTTAGAGATGCATTTTTTTTCATTCTGATCATAAGTGGATGACACTGAATACAGGTGTAAAATGGTTGGAAATGTTTTGAGCACGTCTATGTCTGATCACTTCCAGAGGTACCTTAAAAAATGCGTTTGACTGGATTGCTTTCATAGTAGTGTAGATACTCATGTGGTCAAATGCATTTGAACAGCCACACAAAAGAAGCTCCCCACCTACTGACCTCATTCTTAAACATTTATGGGACATGTTGGTGCTAACTTAACTTTTAATAAATGTAACTGTTTTGAAGGCAAATGAAATAGTATATATACTATTATATATACAGTATATATATATATATATATATATATATATATATATATATATATATATATATATTTATATATATATATATATATATATATATATATATATATATATATATATATATATTGGCATCTATTGGAATATAGTTTTTAATTTATTGGAGTGAAAACAAACCTGTTAGTCTCTATTATAATATACAGTAGGCTTGTTTTTCGGGGGTTGGTTACACTTAGCTCACATTTTGGGACAGCTGATGCCAAGACATTTTGAACAATCGCACGGTCCCAACATTTTTTTCAGCTTGAAATTTTTAACATGCCTGCACCTGTGCATAAAGCAAGATCCAAAAATATATGTATAAGTGAGATTTGTGTGGAGTAACTTGACTGGCCTGCACATAGTCCTGACCTCAACCTGACGGATCATCTCTGGGATTAATGAGAGTTCAAACCAACATGTTCATCATCAGTGCCTGACCTCATGAAAGCAATGCTCAAAGATTCTTATTAACACACTTCTAAACCTTGTGAAAGGTCTACAATGTGTGGGCAACTCAATAAATTGGGATGACATTAACAATCATGTGCTTGTAAAGGCAGATGTCTCAAAACTTTTAGCAGTATAGTGTTTGTAATAACTTGTAAAGTCCTAAAATACTGTTAAACTAGTTTTAACTTCAGTAATGTATATACAGTACATGTTAAAATAGTACAAATGTTGCTGCATAAATGCATTTCACACAATAAAAATTGTCATGAAAATAAAATAAGATATATTTTACCAATGCTGTAGTTGCTGCTTCATGTCATGTACTCAGTATTTTTGACTTGATAATGTTTAAACAAGTAAAAGTGTACACTACCTGACAAAAGTCTTTGATGCCAGTTGTAAGAGTAACAAATAATACTTGACTTCTAGTTGATCATTAGAAAAAGTGTCAGAAGATAGATTTTTGCAGATGAATTCTCTTTTTCGATGAACTGCATCCCAATAACCACAAATACTACAGACCTATTGGAATCCGCATGGACTTAAGATTCTAACAGAAATCAGTCACGTTTTGTGAAGAAAAAAATCATGGTTTGGGGTTACATTCAGTATAGGGGCGTGCGAGAGATCTGCAGAGTGGATCGCAACAACAACAGCCTGAGGTATCAAGACATTTGTGTTGCCCATTACAATACAAAGCACAGGAGAGGGCAAGTTCTTCAGCAAGATAGCACTCCTTCGCATACTTCAGCCTCCACATCAAAATTCCTGAAAGCAAAGAAGTTCAAGGTGCTGCAGGATTGGCCAGCCCAGTCACCAGACATGAACATTATTGAGTATGTCTAGGGTAAGACGAAGGAGGAAGATGAATCCAAAGAATCTTGATGAACTCTGGGAGTCCTGCAAGAATACTTTTTTTTACCATTTTAGATGACTTTATTAATAAATTAAGAGTTATTGCAGAGATGTATGTAATGTAATGTGTATTTATATAGCGCATTTATTGTGTATGGCCATACACCCAAAACGCTTCACAATCATGAGGGGGGTCTCTCCACACCACCACCATGTATGGATGCACTCCAAGTTCATGGGAGTCATACACAACATTCATTCTTTCTCCACTGCACCATGACTTTATATTCTTTACTGTGTTAAGTGACAAGACTTTTGTCTGAGCAAAGTCAGACCTTACTGTCCTTACTTTTGTCAAGTAGTGTACATTACATTGTATATTGTGCATGTTGATATAGCAATGTTAGATTAGAAAAGCCCATGCACACACCATTCTATTCTTATTATGAATTGACAAGAAACAGATTGAAATGCCAGGTATACATGGCTGTCTACTTGTGATCTAATCATCCAAAATGCCTCTTAATTCCAGGTGTAAACAGGACCATAGTGTGTCATACATTCAAATAGCCACTTACTGACCTCATTCTTAAACTACAGAACATGCTTACCAGATGGGATTTAAACTTTGACATCTGAAATTGTAAGTTTGAAAGGAAAATAATAAAATAAATAAAAATAAATTCTAACACCATCATTCAGAACTTTGCCAGCCTGATCTTACGAAAGTCATTTTATTATTTTACTATTGTCAGAAAAGTGGCTAATTCCTATGAAATCACCTTATTTGTATGACAATTACAATTTTTTGTTTTAAAAAAGACGCTTGCCCCCAAAACCCCACTCATTAACATACTCATCATTGAGCGATGAGCAATTCATGCTAAAAGGTACTTATGAGATTGTACAAATTAATACAAATTAGCTACTAACTCCAAAAGTTTCTATTATTTTTATTTTTATCAGAACTCCTACATGTATATAATCCTGGTAGGTCACTGAGGTCTTCTGATGAATTTATTTTTCCTGTACCAAGGTCCCGGTGTAAGCAAAGTGGGCATTGCGCTTTTGCTGTTATTACCCTAAAACTCTGGAACGGGCTTCCACCCCACATCAGACATGATCCTACTCTATCTGTTTTTAAAAAGCGTTTGAAACTCCATTTTTGTTCCTTAGTATTTGAGCCTTTTTTAATGTTGAGGGGTTTGCCGTAACTTTTAATTGTTATATGTATGTGATGTAGATTTCATTTTTAGTATTGGTTGTGTTCAGAACTTTGGGCAACGTTTTGTTGTAAAAAATATGCTATATAAAACCAACTAACTAAATGAAAGCTGCTGCTATTCATCACATTTTATGTTCTTTTTTTTTATTTAATTTTTTATTTTCTAAATTTCATATTTCATTTCAAAACACATCTTAATATCAAGAGTAAACAAGGCCTCATCCTGCATACAATCACATGTTATATAAGCAGTCAATTGTTTGTGATTCATATGCTGCACTACCAGAAAATCACATGAGCTTCCTCCAATATGCATTGCTTTGTGAAATGAATACAGGCGGTAAGTCTCTAAACCTCACAGATGGCGTGTTACATATCACTAATGAAAAGATATACACTCAATACACGTTGCACAGCAGATTTCAATGGTATAACTGAGTATCATTAATGCGGGAAGTCACTGAACGGCTCTAAGGACACAATGATGACAATGTACGACAAAGAAAGATTGCGATTATTAAAAGCCTCTAAGAAAAATATGAATGCAGCTAGTATGAAATATTTTCCAAGGTCTATTTAAAACCAGTGTTTAGCAGAGACAAACAAATATGCTTTTTATTGAAGTAGCTCTTGGCTTCGTTAAGAGCGTCTAAATATTTGAGCTTTTATTCATATCAGGTGAATTATTCACCCAAATATGAAATATTTGGTTCTTTAGAAAGCTTAAAAGAGTTTCTTTATTTTTTCATAGTAGGAGTTCTTTAGCCGAATGTTTAAGCTTATTTATAACAGCAAGGATTTGTTTCTACTGTAATTGCCTTAAATTTTTAAAGACAATTTGAATGCATTTTTTTAAAATAATAATAATAATAATAATTCTCACTCAAGTACTTTAATTTATTATACAAAAAACAGCAACAATAGCAAGACATGATGCAGTCCAGCAGGCACACAACATCATTAAACTATCATTAATAATAGGTTGTTACATCAGGTGACCAACATTCTATGTATAGCCAGCATCTAAGGACAATGTTATTTTGACGTCCAATAATGGTGTCAAATGGCATTGATATTTGGTTAATTTTGTGTTGTTGTTTTTTTGTGTGACCAAAATTCATTGTAGTGCCAACATCCTAAACCAGCGTATTAACGTCAGATACTGACATTTATTCATCAGGTATGGCAACCTACTTCCAACGTCTGATAGACGTCATAGTGGTAATGTCTACATAATGTCCAGCAGTAACATTGTTAAAGGTTGATATTTGGTTGTTTCTAGGTTGGACGTCGGATGTCAGCCTAACGTTGGGTTCTGACATCTACCCAATTTTCATTTCCAAACAAAATTCAACGTCCCCTGACATTGAGGTACAACGTCAATCTGATGTCATGTTGATGTTCTGTGCTTGCTAGAAGGTTTCTAATAGGGATGTCCAAATCCGATCATGTGATGCATGATCACGTGCTTTTAGGCTCAAACAGAGTCAGACGTTACCTCCCGATCAGGACTCTAATATATATGCAGACATCCCAAGTTGGGAAAAGTCATTTCTGGTGGAAACAGAGATGATTTGCGGTAGGTTGCAGGAAAGTAGGGTTGTCTGAAGAGCTGGGAGGGATGCGGTGGAGAGGGAAGATTATCATTCGTTCACACAGAAACAGCAACGCGTGCAACATGACAACACTTTGTTGCAGAGATGCTATTGGCAAATGCCTGCAAAGGATGCAGACTATAAAAGTGAGTCCTTCGAAGTTCACTTATTTTTCAGAGTGAGTTTAAAACTTATTTTAAGTTTTCTAAATGCAAAGCAATACATGTACATCCATACATGTACACATAAAAATGTAAACTGCCTATAAAATCTCTTTTTACTGATTTCAGTGTCCAAAAGTGAAGAATTGATGTTATTTATTGCTTTGTTTGTTAACAGAGTTGTTGAATGATAAAATAAGGTGAATTAAATAAAAAATAAGGAACATCCTGGATCTGTTTCATAGCTCTTCTTTTTTGGATTGGGTTTCGGTATCAGTAGATACTCAAAATTAAATGACACCGACTCGGGGGAAAACCTAGTTTCTAATTACATTAAAAAAATCTCCAAAACTGTTGTAAATTCAAAAATACACCATTGTTTGAGTCACCAAGAGTCATTCTTGCAAATATGTTAATCGATAATTAAAACTGAAAAGCATAATTTACAGTTCAGCCCTGCCATTGGACCCTCACTGTTGTAAAATGTAAATGAATCAATTCTAGGTAAAACTCTAAGTGATCGAATCAGAAAATTGCACAAGTCTATCAGTAAAAACTTTAGTTTTAGACTAAAACTGTAGAAAGCTAAACATTTAGAAATGGCAGTAAATGTTGAAAAAAAACTTTCATTTACTTCATGCTTCAAGTGTATTTTTAACAATTACACAGATAAAAAACATTTCTTTTTCATTTCTCTTTGCAAAAAGTTAAAAAAGGAGAAAAAAGTGGTGCTTATTTTCATCTGTTTAATAAGTCAGTGCGCTGTAGAGAAGAAAAAAAAAACTCAAGAGGCCTCATAAAGGTGAGCGAACGTGATTTACATCTTAGAAAAATACCTTCTCAACCAAGTAAGGAATGAAAAGTTGGGCTTAAAACTCCCACTCTTTACGTCCCCTGATTAAAAAGTCACTACGAAGCTTTCTCTACTGTCATGAAACTCAAACTTCCCACACACGACACCTGCATTTAACAAACATAAAATTAACTGTTACATGCTAACATCCCCACGCAGGTTTGACTCGTGCACCAAACCGTTTCTATCCAGCACCTCTGCCTTCTCAATACGAGGCTTTTAAAACATCTTTCAGTGGCTTTATGTCCTTTAACGAAGGCCTTGCCATTGTTACACCCATTCAGCGTCTCTGATGTATATTATAGGCTGAAGGAGTCAGAGCTAAAAGTTGGCTATCATACAGCTCGCTTGAGGCAATAATGACTTAATACTCCACTCAAGGACACAACAGGGGTATATAGAAGAGGATAGTGCTTATTGATATACATGTACTGCCTTTTTTCCTCCTTTTGTTGTATGTCATGTTTTATGCTAGTCTGGGGTGAAGAATTTTCTTTTTTTAAACGTGCTTTTGCCTTTAGATAGTGACATTGAAAGAAGGAAATCTGTAGGTACACTAGAGGTCTTGAAGTAGAAAATGATATATAACTGGTTTAAACTTACATAAGTGGCAACTGGAAACATGTAGGAGCATATAAACATCTCCAAAATGAGATGTTTTGCTATGATTGTCTCATTGAAAAACCAAAAAATTTTAAAAAATCCCTACCGACATCACAATTTTAACAGATGTATACATCCAATTCACTGTGGCTTTTAGTTGAAATCTCGAGATCAAAGGAAAGTCCTTAAACTAGGTGAAGTTCAAGTATCTTGGGGTTTTGTTCACGAGTGAGTGAAGAATGGAACGTGAGATTGACAGGCGGATTGGTGCAGTGGCAGCAGTAATGCGGTCAATGTATTGGTCCATTGTGGTAAAGAAGCAGCTGACCCGGAAATCAAAGCTCTCCATTTACCAGTCAATCCATGTTCCTTCTCTCACCTATGGTCATGAGCTTTGGACCAAAGCTTTGGAGCTTCATGACCAAAAGGACACAGTTTCAGATACAAGTGGCCAAAATTAGTTTCTTTCGCAGAGTGGTAGGGCGCACACTTATAGTAGATGAGGAGCTCTGTCACCCGGGAGGAGCTCGGAGTAGAGCCGCTGCTCCTCCACATCGAGAAAAGTCCGCTGAGGTTGCTTGGGCATCTGTTTCGGATGCCTCCTGGATGCCTACCAAAGGAGGTGTTTTAGGCATGTCCCCCCAGGAGGAGGCCTCAGGGAAAGCCCAGGACATGCTGGAGGGACTATGTCAATCAGCTTGCCTGAAAATGCCATGGGATCCCCCAGAGGAGCTGAAGGTAGTGTCTAGGGAGAGGAAAGTCTGGGGTTCTCTCCTAAGACTGCTGCCACTGTGACACGGCCCGGGAAAAGCGGACGAGAATGAGATGAGGTGAAGCCTAGTGACAACATCTTTTATTCCATTTGACACAAATTAAGATTACTGAGCAGATAATTAAGAAAATTCAGACATTTTTTTTAACCACATTTTTTCTGTCATTTTGTACGTTTTAATGTTGCTACACATACTGTAACTATATCCATTTGAGTAGGCTTCCAATTTATTTAATCGAGCAAGCGGCATGCTATTTTCCAACCCAGGCTCATTGGAGAAAGGTGTCCAGGGTTACATTTTTGAGAACCATGAAATATATGCCCAGGGCTACATCTGCTTGCGGTTTCAGTTTTCACAAATCCACTTAAATGTACATGATCACGTACATTTTTTATAGTGTCAAATATGTTACAAATATGCATACTATTTCTCGTATATTCACTAGAGGCCGCGGTGTACATTTATGCCAATCTCCAATATGTTACTCTTCAAATACATTTGCTCATTGTATCTGCCATTCACAAATCTATTTTGTTTGCATCCACAAGAAGCTGGCTGACTTGTTGTGTGTATTATATCAGCTTCCTATCAACTGACCCACCAACCCCCTCCCTAAGGCCCCGTTTACACTAATGCGTTTTAGTTTGAAAACGCATAAGTTTTGCTACGGTTACGCCATCCGTCCACACTACGCCGGAGTTCTCGAGCGCCGAAAACGGAGCGTTTCGAAAACGCTGGAGAGGCCGTTTTCATTCTAAAACGCTGCTGCTCCGTCTCAGTGTGGATGGGGAAAGACGGAGACATCTGAAAACGGAGGCGGGGCTGCAGACATTCGCCTCTCTGATTGGGGCTTTTCCTCAATATTAAGTAGCCTAACACACAGTTCAGTCCTGAATCTTCTCCGTGTAAGTTCAGACTTCGCAAGTTTGATCAAGGCTGCATCTCTTCTTCTCAGTTTGATATGGAAAACATACCGAGGACACGCGTCAATCTTCACAGGGAACAGTGTACTTTATAACTTCATTCACATCACCTTGGCTACGTTGTTTCACTTTCTCAACAATAAAATGTAAACTTGATATAAGAAACTGCCTATTTTTATTTTAATATTAACAACTAAACAGACAGCAGAAATGTTGAGGCGTCGTGCTGCACGAGCGTCATCTTCACTGTGTGCATATTTATAACAAAACGGAGCCGATAACAACTGCCTCCTTTCAATTTCAGTGAAAATACGAAACACACCCTCTCTTTTGCTGAATATCAGTTTTAATAATCGATAATGGCCATTATAAAAGTATAACATACAATAAGTTTATACATTATAGGAAATAAAGGCAAGCGATCAGTCAATATACAGAATGTACGTGGTTACATTAATCATTAACTTATCTTTGCGCTCAGCCAAAACACGTTACCTGAGAACAAGTAATAGATTCCAGTGACCAAAGTCAGGGAATATGTCGTTAGATAAAGACAACAAGATGAATGAAATATCACGTTTAATAAATACAGTGAGATTAGATCCAGCGGGAGATGCTTGATGAGAAGTCCGACTAGCAGAGCTCTCATCTGGGTAGATGGGCTCCAGCGATTGCCAAAGTGTGTGTGTGTGGTCACGTGATGTGCGTTTTCAGCGTTTTGGTGTGGACGGAGAGCAGTTCAGAAACGCTGGGTAAAACGCGAGTGTGGACGCGGATCGTTTTCATTCTAAAACGCCGTTTTAAAACTAATACGCACTAGTGTAAACGGGGCCTAAATCACTTCAGGTTTTGTTTCCCCTGGTTTCTAGAATCGTCCTTCACCAGACTAATCTGGTCCACATCGCAAGTCTG
Source organism: Danio rerio (assembly GCF_052040795.2). Classification (NCBI taxonomy): domain Eukaryota; kingdom Metazoa; phylum Chordata; class Actinopteri; order Cypriniformes; family Danionidae; genus Danio; species Danio rerio. The sequence goes on from NC_141022.1 coordinate 23,317,086, forward strand.
ACACCATACAAGGTGAGCTACAGAGCAAACTGACCTCGCTGGAAAAGCCGTCCAGAACTAGACCAGAACTTGCCATCATTCCACCCTGTAGTGTTCATTTTACAGCAAAATATAGTTAAATGTATGCCAGTAAATGGACCACACTCTCTCTCCATCTTCACCCATACCCAGCTGAGGTGCCTTTCTGAGCAAGACCCCTAATTTCTCATTGAGAACCAATTTTAGCCATGGGCAATCATACTTGACAGTACTTCATGTTTTTCATGAGAAAAACATGATCGATTTTAACATTCTTCCTTCATATCTTCCTTTTGTGCTGAACATAAAAAGAAGTACTGGTTTGGATCAAGTGGAGGGTGATTAAATTATGACATATATAATCATCCGGTTATGGTAAAGCCACTTAGTCAGATGTCATCGAGATCTATAACTAGAAACCCTCACAGCTCTGTAGCTGCAACTTACAATCCACTCTAAATGTGGTGTATGTTAATAACTGCACAGAGTTACAAAACGTGCCAACACATCTGAATAATTCATTGCAATCATTCATATTCATGCAAACATTTACGAATGTAAAGCCATCTGAATTGACCTCTGGGAACAGAGTCTTTATCTAGCTCTCTCTCACTGGAGTTGTGTACCCAAGGTGCCTGAATCAGTGAGGGAAAGTTCCGCCCACACCATGTCTCCCTGCAGAGATACGTGCACATAACAAATTGGCATTAATTGCGGGACGGCAGCCGTCTGTCCCCAGCCACCATTGATTTCCTGCCTGCTCCGGCTGGCCCACATGGGCGTGAGGGACTGAGTAGGCTGGTTGTTTTTAAAGGGCCTCGGCAGAAAGGAAGAGGAGCACAGACATCATACCTAACTCCACAAAAATACCTGGAGCTCCCGCTGGGGTTATAGTTTGTCACAACGGCTTTTACAGTCTGAAAATACAGATGTACTGCATTGGGTTTAACTCTACTACATGTACTACCAATTCAGCTAGACTTTTCCATTATCCATTTGGCTATAATAAAAATAGTTCATATCGATGGTTCCTTAAAAACATTTAGTTAATTATAATTAGAAACAGTAGACATGTAGTTGCAATGTAACTTTTAGCCAACAACATGTTCAAAATGTCAGTAAATCTGCTCAATGACACAACTGAACTCTGTTAAATATCTATAAAGGTACTATCAACCCATCTCAACTCATCTCTATTTTTTTGGCATTTAACAGTATGAGAGCAGTTTTTTTATTATTGTATTGGTTTTGAAATGAGTGTGCTTGTAGCACTTTGGAAAACACTTGTTGTTTCTTAGAAGCGCTTAAAAATATGTTGACCTAATTTTGACTTGACATATTCCGTCATGCCAATACCTGAATTTAATAATTGCCATATGCCAGATAAGTGATAGTCATGATGGCTATGTTCACACATAGCAACAGAACATTCATGCGAGCCCAAGTTGCAGAGTTAAATATGGTTCCATTCAAATCAATGATACAATCAAATCAAAGTTGGTCGTTTTTTTTGCTGCCATTATTTACACTTACTGGAAGAGTTACACAACTTTACTTGTGATATTCACTCGTACAGTCTGTTTTTGAGACATTAAGCGGTTGCATGAAAATTACTTTCAAATATAATATCTTATTGCTGTTAAAACTGTGTGTATATAGCTTGTTTTGTTAGAAGTTTTATACCATTACTTTTTACAGGACAGTAGATAGTGTAGAATGGGGCAAACAGAGGGAGAAAAGGATCAGCAAAGGACATTGAGCCAAAAATTGAACTCTGGTCTCTGTGAGAACCTTAGCAATAAACAAGGGTGTGATGCTGTGTTCACACCAGACATGGCACACATGAATAAATTGCACTATTCGCACATAAATAGATGCATAAACAATAAGTTTCATTTGTGCATCAAATTCACTTCACAATAGATGTGGATTCACGCCGTGGTTTCTGCCCAGTGGCTATCTTCGTCGCTAATTGGCTAATATGGATTTTATTGAGAGGATAGCTGTGTTTATGTGCTTTAGGAAGTCTGAAAACAGCATATATTTATTCTAGTCCACTAGATCCTAACCCAGCTCTGTGAGTTCACCAACTCCCCCAGACACTCTACCTGGATGATGGAGGCTTTCAGTAATGCTTCTGACTGAGCTGAACCCAGTTTGATGAGCTGTTGTCCAGAGTCGGCAAGAGGATTTCCCCTTGGGACACCAACAAAGTCACTAAGTCATAATCACTTCCCTATAAGAGAAAGCTCCTAATTGGTTAACGTGGCGCGAATGTCCACTGAAGTTCAGATTTTCCAATGTCAAACGCGCAAAACACTCAAAATGCCTTTTGGATGACATGTTAAACTAAGATTCTGACTCTCTGTGGTCATTTAAAATCCCAGGATGTCCTTCGAATAAGAGTAGGGGTCTAACCCTAGCATCCTGGCCAAATTTGACCAATGGCATCTGTCCATCATGGCCTCCTAACATCCCCATATCATTATTAGCTTTATCCTCTCCGCCAATCAGCTGGTGTGTAGTCTGGCACAATATGGCTGCCGTCGCATCCTTAAGGTGGATGCTGTACACTGGTGGTAAATAAAGAGATTCCTCCAATGTGTAAAGCACTTTGTGTCCAGAAAAGCGATATATAAATGTAAGGAATTATGTAAGGAACACTCGCACAGCTTCATTCGCACAAATCACAGGTGCATGTCTATTTATGTCTTTGCATTGACTTAACATGTAAATCACTTGCACTTGACAGTTCATCCATATCTGGTGGGAATGCAGCATAACTTTGGTTTGAGAAGTCAGAGGGATACAAAATGTGAAAAAAATTTGGTTGAATTGATTCCTAGTTACTGCATTTACCCGTATTTAAGGACTATGATAATGCAAAATTTAGAGGGAAGAAATGGATCCAACAACTGATTAAACAAGTTTACTTTCAAAATAACCTAAAATCTACTGAAATAGAAAGGAAAACAACTTTATGTACTGTGTGTGCTGAATTATTTTGTATTATCAACTGCAGATAGGCCTCGGCAAAGTTAATATGCAAGCAAATTATGTCAATATGCTTACCATTATTTATTGAATCATCTTTCAAGTATAAACTATGACCATCTTTAGTTAGGCTAAGGAAAAAAAAAAAAGTAAATTGCATCTGCTAATTGTCTGTGCAGTACAAATATCTAAACATTAGACTATCATCACCAGTGTAGACATATTCTGTCTGACCTGAGCTAACATACTGAATCAACCAACTCAGATCCCTTTTTTATCCATCCAAGTTAATATCAAAGTCATCTGATGCTGATTAGCGTTCATCTTAGTTTGAAACGATCATTTCAACTGCAATACCTGCTCATTAGAACATTCACTGAGTTATTTTGAGATTGTGCACACAAAGTTATTGGATGCAAACAAACACATCAACACTCACAGACTCTCTCTGACAAAATATAAATCTGGGAAAAAATGTATAAAGTGACGGGACACAATCAGGATTTTGAAAAGTGTGTGTCCAGAAGAAGTTACGTTCTTTGTGCTATATATTGAGTGCTAACCACGAGGATCTGATCAGAATATAGCTTTTGAGAGTAAATGTATTAATACAAATAACCCTGAATTATGAACACTCGCTGTGTGAAAGTAGCTTTCAGGAGTGAAACCTGTTAGTAAACGTTATCAAATATCAAAGAACGTAGCTTTTGAGAGTCAAACCTGTAAATAAATATGGATGTCAATCTTAAACACCGAATGTGAGAACATTTCTTTTATTAGTGAAACCTGTTAGTAAATATGCTTGTCAATCTCAACTGAACGTAGCTCGTAGGAGTCAACCAAGTTCCTAAATATGGCTGTCATTCCCACAGACTATCTGCCAGAACGCAGCTTTTATGAGTCAAACCTGTTAATAAATGCAGTTGTCAATCTGGAGCGCTGCTTGTGTGAATATACTGCAGCCACTCAATTACATGTTTTACCAAATCTTACATGACAGTATCTGCCAAGCGGATCAAATCAATCAGTCAGATAGCTCGGAGAGTGAACTAGAAAGAACACAATGTGCGCACACCCACCGTTATAAACACTAACTTAATTGGACAAAGCACTATGCAATTAGAGGCTAATTAGGAGATGTGGATCTCATCTGCTCTGCCGTCCCGGTTTTATGCTGCAGATATTAAGTCTCGTAGCCCGGAGTGGTGTGTTTTAAAGCTTAGGTGTGATAAGCTCCTGTCTAAGCCATGACAATGATTGAATGTGTTTTAAACAGCAGGGGATGGGCTTATTTCTCATGCAGGAAGCGAGCGAGAGTTCTGCCTCTGCACTCCACTCCGATCCATAACCAAGCAGCTAAATCAGTGGAGGGGAAAGTGGGTATAGCTGCGCAGCTTTGTCAGGAGCGGCCCAGACAATGTTATGATGAATGTGTCAGCGAGAGGGAGATGTATTTTTCCGCGCGCGGGAAATCTGGCTCACCTCCTTTCTCGCTAACTTTAAAATTCATCATGACTCTGCAGGGGCATAATGAACTCCATCAAAAATCAGCCGGCATTAACATCATCTCCAACCAGCTGATGCGACGGCTCAGGATAGCGCTCGTGTGAGCTCAAGAACACGAGTAATAGGCAATCAACCTCGCATAAAAGAACAATAGCAGCCATCATTCATTCTCATGTACAATTAGCGTAGCGCTGACTGAGTGATGGCCCCTTAGCCCTCCGGCGCTCCGACGTGCCACTTCCTGGCTGCATGCCTGCCTGCAACGACACCGTGGAGGAAGAGTGTGACACTGTGTGAAGTCTCTCACACAGAGACGACTTAAAAGGCTAATTGGGCCTGGAGGTTCTGATCCATCAGAGATCCCATCAGCCATTTGATGGCTCCGATCTGACCAAATGGACTCCTCATATGGATCTGAGGGCCACCGGACGCTTAGATCATCAGACGGCAGGAATAAAAGAGAAGTGCCGCTAACTGTCGTGCAGAAGCGTTCCCGGGGCCCGTTCCAAGTCAGTGTGGTGCCAAATCCCAAAGGACTCGCGTCTTAAGACAGAAGGGAAAAATAAAACATTTACATATGCAGTGCATCTCATTAATTATAATTAATGAAAGTGCCGCCTGCTTGCTCAGTGCCCCTGTTAGTGCTAGGTAAATTAGCTATACAGAGCCTATTTTCACACCCGGAATGACAATCACAGAATTTTCCGAACGCTATCGATGCAGCGCGACGGCCTCCACGGACATCACATCTCAGCACGATACAGGAGAACAGGATATTAAAAAAAGAAGAAGCCCCTTATGTTCTAATGACTGAGACTCTGCCTGTGAGAGCGAATGAAAGTGAGAGAGCGTTTCAATGCAGCCGTTTCAACATGTGGAGTTCTGTTAAGTGAAATTTGGCTTCGTCTCGTGCAGTTTGCGATCCTAATAATTATTAGCTGGGATATGCGGCTGACATGAGTGAATTATCCAGTGAGGTGAGATCAGTCACATGACTGTCAAACATCTGCAAAGAAACAGCTGAAGTAGACTGATCATTAGGGATGGAATGCAATTAAAACTCTGGGCTTAAACCACTTGGCTAACAACCCAGACTGGTTTATATTAATTATTTATTATTTTTAATGCTGGGCAAAAATGAATCATGATTAATCGCATTTTCAACACATTTCTAAACATAATAGTTTTAATAACATAATATTTTACAACATATTTTCAAGACACTGCTCATATTTTTCAGTAATCAGCTTAAAGTTTAAGCTTAACTAGGCTGATTAGATCAACTAAGCAAGTTTTGTTAATTGGGCAAGTAGTTGCATAACAATGAATTGTTCTGTAGACAATTAAATATATATATATATATATATATATATATATATATATATATATATATATATATATATATATATATATATATATATATATATATATATATATATAACCTAAGGGGGCTTTAAAATTTTGACTTTAAAATTGATTTTTTTTAACTGATTTTATTGTAGCCGAAATAAAACAAGTTTGCATGTTCTCCTGTGTTCGCGTGGGTTTTCTCCGGGAGTCAGATTTTCCCCCATGCACTATACAGTACTATACTATACAGTGAATCGAATAGGCTAATTTGGCCGTAGTGTATGTGGGATTGCAGGAGTGTATGCGTGTGAATGAGTGTATGGATGTTTCCCAGTGTTGGGTTGCAGCTGGAAGGGCATTCCCTGTGTAAAACAAGTGCTGGATAAGTTGGCGGTTCATTCCACTGTGGCCTCCCCTGATTGATCAAGGGACTAATCCTAGAAGAAAATGAATGATTGATGGGTGATTCGCCGCCATGTTCGTTAGGTTAGCAGTGGAGAGATCAAAGCTGCTGGATTAAACTGTCTAAAAACCCTAGCAATGTATGTCTGATTTATATAAAGTCATTGTCTTATTGTGTTAAAAAGTAGTTATTATGATCATCTTCATACACAACAGTGTGTATTTTACAAACCAAATAAACATTGTAATTTATGAAGAGCGCCACACATTTCTTTCTCTGGCTCATCTACAAGTATTGCAGTAATGAAGATTTGAATTAAGAAGTTGATCATGTGACACATTAAACAGTCTATTCGTGTTAATGTGGTCATACTGGTCAAAGGCTTAAGTAGTATTGATTTTATGCCAGAATCAACAGAAGTATCCAGTAGATTTCTACTACGAATCACAATTTTTACCAACCCAGGCTCACCTCTATATACATTTTTGGAGAGCAAGAGGTACGTTTTTTTGCACTTTTCGTATTTGAGAATCCGACAGAGTCCGCTGTGTACACTTTTTTTAGACCTCAATTTTCTCTCGCGAGTGCCATTTGCCCCTGCTGTTCTCATGCAAATCCACTAGAGGCCGCTGTTGACTGACTGACTGACCAACTGACCGATCCCCCCACCCTCCCCTTTTCCTAAACTCAACCAATAGTATTTTGTAAAGCACCGATTGACCCACCTGCCCCCTTCCTTAAATCCAACCGCAGTGTTTTGAAAAGCAATCCAGAAAAAGAAAAGCCCTCGCCTGATTTTTACCACATTTTCAGATTTTACCACATTATTACCCTGTTATTTACTTGTTTATTTTATTGTTTGGCTTCTGTTTTTGTCTGCTTTCTGGAACTGTTCTTCATCAGACTCAAACCTCATTGTCACGGAAATCTTACTCTGCATCTCAAGTCCGCCGACATACCCATCAAGCTACTAAACAAACTGGTAACAGCGGAAAAGCAGTCCATAAGGGCGTAAGCGGGATAAGGAACAATATCATATCGCCCCGCAGCATTTGTTTTAAAGATGAAATGCAGCCATACGTAGTTAGGCTCAGAGATATTGGAATGATCTTTATACACCCACCATCCACTTTAACATCACCTGTTAAGAGACCCCTCCTAAACTGAAATTTTTTGGAGCTTCAAAATGGTAAACAAACTCCCTGCTAAAATGTAACAAATACTTCTATTTCGGGGGTTGGTTTGTCACTTTTGGTGTGAACATGCTGTGTATGCTTGATTGCTGCTTCAGATTGCGGATGTTCGTATGGTTTGTCTCATCATTGCTTTTAAAAATTTATGCTTCTCTCATAAATTAGTTTGGGTTCCTTCCCAATATCACCTTTGACTTGTTTTGTCGGGATTGGCAGAGCTGCACGACAATTGAATCCTTTAACAATGACATTCCTATCGAACTGAACAGTATCAGCATTGAACTGATTTGCATCCTGAGAAACTGCCTGATGCATTGAGCTTGTTTTACACTGATGCACCTGATTTTCTGTTGTATAATTCAGTATAGCAATAAAAGTGAATTAATTTGACTGTGGGGTCAGACATGCGTCATGTTTTTTCCTGGAAATAATGTTTCTAAATGAGCTGTTGACATGGTATTGAACCAGATTTTGGCAAAAACCCAAACAATACAAACATAAAAATAAAACAAAACAATCTGAAAAATGAGTTATATATGTGTAATAACAATGGAATGACACAAGGAGAAAGTACTGAACTACGGAAATATATTTAATACTTTATATAAAAGGCTTTTCTTTGGTGATGGAAGCTTAAATATGCCTCTCATATGGAGAAAGTCACATAAATTGCTCAGGTGTGATTTTTTTCCACAGATTTCAAGAGTGTAAAAACCTTGATGGTTCTGTGGGTCACATCTATCAAATCTGATTTTGATTTTTGATTTTCTATTGGATCCAAGTCAGGTGATTGGCTAGGCCATTCTACACTTGATTTTCTTTCTCTGAAACCGTTTGAGAGTTTCTTTGGCTGTGCTTTGGATCAGTGTCTTGCTGAAATGTCTTCCCTGTTTTCATCTTCACCATTCTGGTATGCAGATGTTGGACTGAAACAGCTAATATTAATTTACAATGACGAAGGGGAGAGGGTTGCTGAATAACTACTGAAAGATTTGAGCTGGTGTCTGGACTTTCACTGCCTTTTTACATCTCCCTTTCTTTATGTGTTTAATACATTTTCACTTTGTCATTTCATTATATTACACATAACTTAATTTGTATAACAATTTTGCTTTATTTTATTTGCATATATGTATTTCTTCGGTTGTAAAGTCAACAGCACCTATAGAAATATGTTTTTTTTTCTTTATTATCTATACTTATTCCCTACCTGTATATTTTCAGATTTAATTATTGTCAGTGGCTATTGATGTGGATGCTGTACTGTTAATTGTAATTGTTTAATATTTATTACATATTGAATATTTATCATTGACAGCATTTTGAGTTTGGGAAAATGGTTAAATAAAATAGTAGTATTAGTAGTGTCAGGGTTCTGCCACTCCAGTCCACTGCTTGGCACTTGCACTCTTGTACTCATATTTCTGTTGGTTCTGTTGGAATTTGGCTGTTTCATTCTCAGCGTCTCAGTCTAGTTGATTCGGTTTGCGCTAAGATGACACATGCGCGTTGCATATGAGTGAGCACACGGGAATGTTTTTTTATTTATCGTGTGCTCGTGTCTTGCATCTAATAATGTTGGTGTTGTCTAAGCATGTGGCTGGGTGTTTACATTGTGGTTGCGTGCTTTTGTGGTGTGCTTCAGTGTTGTGCTTTTACGCCCCATTCACACGGGCCGTCAGCTTCTATGCCTTCCATTCACTTTGAATGGGTGACGTTAGGCGTTGCCGAACTGCATTGTGGATCAGTCAGCGCCACGTCAGAGGCGTTACTCGCTGCAAATGTTGGGACTTGCTTAACTTTTCAAGCGCCGACGGAAGCGTCAGCCAATCAGATTGCTGTATGCAAATACACCAGCTCAGACAGTGGCCTATTGCTGACTAATTTCATTGGCTGATGCTGCTATGGCGATCGCATCAGCCCCAACTTCAGACACGCCCTCTGTCGGTGCCGTGTGAATTGGGCGTTAGTGCTGTCTTAGGAACACGCAGTTAATGAGTTCTCTCATTGGCTCCGTGTTCTTGTCCTTATTTACGTGAGCACATGGTTTCTGCTGTTTTCTCGTGTCAAGTGCTCTCCCGTCTATTTCATTATAAATAAAATAACATAGCTTCTTTTTCCCCAATCCCCGACTGTAACAAGTAGTAGTAGTAGTAGTAGTAGTGGTGGTGGTGGTGGTGGTGGTGCTACAGCAACGTCATTAAGTCCTATGGTTAAATACAACAGAATAAGTTATAAATTCCATAAGAACTTAAAGGTATTAAACTTTTACACGTATATATTTTCTTTTACTTCATTTAGATACTTCAAAAATATTGAACTATTTTGAGTTCTCCAGGCAACGGCAAATCTCTTTGAAAATGTTCGCTCTTTCATTCCTTCGTTACTTACTTCGCTATTCTTTGAAGCCTCTTTAAACGTTGTCATTGGCTTTCTGAAAAATTCTTTGTGAAAGTGACGCTCTGATCGGAGAGCTGCGCGGACGCCTCCTGCTGTTGCCATGGCGACATCTGATACGACTCAAACCCTGCGCTCTTTTCTCCTTTCTTTTTTTTATTCTATTTCCATTTCTAGCTCCACTAATCAAGGACTGCCAGTAAGCCCAGAACAAACAGATGTTACCGATTAATTTTCCCATCACTTGAATTAGAAAGTAAATTAAAACAAAAAGATTTTCTGCTGGAGTTCAATAAACAACTCATGCCTGTTTCATTTTTTTTACCTCCTGTCAAGAACAAATGTTACATTGCTAACAAGGCAGATGCATGGCTGCCTAATGGGAGGGTTGTTGGTTTTCCAGCTCTTTTTTTAAAGCCACCAGAATGTGGCTCATTATGGCTGGTGTTATAAGTGTGTGCATATGTGTGTGTGTGTGTGTGTGTGTGTGTGTGTGTGTGTGTGTGTGTGCGTGTGCTGTTTCGCAAGCTGGAAAGGGTTGCATTATTGTTAGCAGTGCCCAGTGTTGGTGCTTTCATATGCTTATGACCTTTCGGGGATTTATGCCAAGGTTTCAGTTTGTGTGATGTTGTACAAAAGACTTTGCTCTGCTGATACTTTGCAATGCAGTGCACGCTTCCCACACAAACATACCACCCAAACCCTGCCATGAGTGCATGTGCAGCCTATGGCATTCTCCATGTTGATTTGATGTGTTCTGTAAATATACCTTGTCCAGGCCAAAGGTCTTGGTGAGGGCGAACCCCCAGCCCTGCTCGAAGGCCCTGCGGATCATGGCTGCGCTGGTCGTGGGAGGAGCGCTGGCCAGTCCAAAGGGGTTAGGAAACTTGATCCCGCACATCTCCACGCTGATGTCCACTGTGTCAATGGCGCAGTGGAACAAGGGCAGTCTGGGAGTGGCACTTATTGTGTTACCATGAAGAGACTGCAGAGAAAAAATTACATATAAACAATCACTATAAGAACATCATATCTGCTAAATGAGCAAGGTTTCAAATAATCAATTTACATTCACATTGACTTTTAAGATTACAGATGCATAGGTTTACTCTATGTTGTTAATAATAATAAAAAAATAATAAAACACACACACACACACACACACACACACACACACACACACACACACACACACACACACACATATATATATATATATATATATATATATATATATATATATAATTTAATTGTATGCTTTTTTGAATACTACTTATTTTTAGATCTTTTTAATATAATATAATTAATATTATAATAATGTTATGGTAAATAATATATATTGAATATTATGATAAAGCACTTTCTGACATCTTAAATGTGAATTATGCTCTCTCTCTCTCTCTCTTTATAAACAATACATTCGTTTTTTGTTTTTTTTTAAATCATGCTCAAGAAAATTACATGGATAACCTTTAGGGCCATTTAAATGTTACACAATTTTGTTAATAAACATAGTGTTGTTTAATTGGTATGGTTTTTGAGATTTGCTTTGGTACCAAAATTGGTATTGGTACAAGCCTAATCCTAACAAACATCCATTATATTTATATATACATACAAAATATTAAAATAAAACTGTATAATATGGTTCCATTAGCTAATGTTAATTAATGTATTTTTTTAACATGAACAAACAATAAACAATACATTTATTTAAGGATTTAAGGTTATATATATATATATATATATATATATTCAATATAAATACAATTTCAGCAGATGACTTGAATAGATGGTCAAGAATTTATAATTTTTGATCAATTGGGATGATTCTATAGGGGAGTGATCTGCATAAAATATAATAAAAAAGACAAGTTAAATAGAATAAAATAAAGATGCAAAAAAAAAAAAACAATTATTAAAGGTTTTCTGGGAAGTCAAACAGTATTTATAAGCAAAAATTGAACAATCATATAATAATAATAATAATAATAATAACGCTGTACCGTTTTGAGTAAATAATTATATAATGTACAATTAACCTTTAAGCTGTAAAGGTTTCATTTATTACACATGCAAATAATAAACTTTCACTCTAAGGTTTAAATATGAAATTACTCCACTATGTTGTTAATTGTAACTACATTGCAGATCTCTGCAATGTGACTGTTGTGAACTCGCATTGCAGTATCGATGATGAAACAATATACTGTGCAGCCATAAATGGATTCATTTATTCATGTTAGATACTGAAAATAATGTTGATCATTGTTGCATCCCTCACAGTGCATTAAAAAACGTTAACAAGCACAACTTGATACTGTATTAGTAAATGTTAAACCATAATTAATAAATGCTGTACTAGTGTTCATTCTTTATTTATGTAAGTAAATACATGAACTAATAATAGCTAATGGACGCTTATTGTACAGTTTGACCTATAATAAAATATACAATAACTACAAATATTATCATATTATCGATAACTAAAATATAGTATAATATAAATAATATTAAAGTGCTTTCTATTTTAAAATTTGTCACAACCTCCAAACAGTCGTAATAAAATCCTACACAGTAGTTGTTTGTTAAAGTGTAAGAATGTGTCATTTGTTTTCATTTTAGACAACACACTACGTCTAAAACTTTAGATAGCAACAGAAAAGAGTTGAACATGTATAAAAAGAACACTTTCACGCCGCAAAGTCATTTTTTATTTTGTTGACAAGCAGAAATGATGGCCCTTATTTTTCTCTGGCAGACAGAGGCTGCACTGAGCATGTGCTGAGTACGTGTCATCACTCTAGTCTGTTTGTGACTGAGTACATTTATTGTGTTACAACTGCCTCTGGTCTCCTCTACGAGCACAGAAACACAGCTTTTTCCGAGTTTAAAAATCCAGACAAGCAAGCAGCCCTTGCTAGAGAGCATCATCTCATCCCACCGAAAATCCATACACAAAGCCCTAAAACCAAAATTTAAACACAACACCCACCACAAAATGGATCGCATCTTCCAATGATTTACGTGATCTTGAACCGCTGAACCCATTAGCAAATATTTGAACAGCTCTTTCTCTGTAGTCCAGAATTACAGAATGCTTTTGCTGGGGTGGGATGGGGGGATGAATTTGCCGAACAAACACTTCAGCGTGACTTCCTCTGGCCACAGTTACATTAGCGATTAACCTCTATGTGAACCTGCTCTTTATGCTGCCGCTTAGGTCTGTGTGCGAAATCAGAGAAATCGCAGTCTTCTAATAGGAAAACGAAGTAAGAATCGGAGTATTCCAAGCCAAAAAGTGCTCAAGAAGTCACCCTGAGGGAAAACACACAAACCAAAAAAAGCGTCCCTATGGAATAATGCCCTCGCTATAAAAACTGCGAGCGTAAAAGTTTGAGTGCTGCACTAATGCTGTAAATTGCTGGCACTGACTCATATTGTGAAGCAGCCTCTCAGAGCTACACAACTGTGGCCAAACACTAAGTATGTTGTGTAAGACGTCCAAATGCAGAATGAGATGGATTGGCTTATTGAGTGGAGAGCCCACCTGGATGTACTTGTGAATGTGCCAGGAAGCTTGTTTGCCGTCGTTGACAGACTCCACGGTGGTGTTGGCAAAGCCTGCGATGTCTCCGCCGGCGAACACCCAGGGTTCAGTGGTCTGCATGGTTTCGCTGTTCACCTCAGGAGTCCCCCATCGGTTCAGCTTTATTGGATCCAGGGCCTTCGTCACTGTTCCAGCACACAATGTGGAGAAGAGCAATGTGGAGTTAGAGCGACAGCACGCACCGTATAAACTGTTTTTAAAGAAGTACTTACTTTTATTTAGTATTTAGCAAGGGATAGAGATAGTTCACTCAAAAAAGTCTAACTTGTTCAAAGAAGATATACCTGTACTGAATAATGTTGAAAACCTTTAACCACTGACTTGCATATATTTGCTATTTATACTATGGATGCCACTGATTATAGGTTTCAAACTGTGAGTTCACACCGAAGGTGGCGAGAACGTCAAAGTTCGCTCTGGACTTCCCTGGCGACAAACGCTGTCTGCCTTTACTGCTCTGCCGGTGAGACTGAGAGCGTCAAAATTCACTAAACTGATCTTGTATTTAAAGGGGTCGTTGAAGCAAATCACTTACATTCCCGCATAAAGTGTGGATAGTTTGAAAATGTTGATCAAATTCATTAAACTATGGAAGATTAAGTTGTTTCATGTGGTGTGGCTTTGCTCCACTTATTCAATATGGGTTCATGTCTGAAATATTCTGAAAAAGCAATACTGGTTTGTATTGATACTACAGTTAGCATGAGAATCCTGCTTTAAAAAAATACATAAATATAATCTAATGGTCTTTGTTTTACCCATAAACACATCATAAATAAATAAAGATAAGCTGCACACAAATTACCACCTGTAGATTGCTTTATCCGTGGAAGGTTGGTCGGTAAAAAAGGTGCACAACCAACACTATCTGAGGTTTTCACTAAAGTTATAAAGTAGTGTGAAAGTGAAAGACTGAAACAGTAAACTGATGCTGTGACATGTTAACTGATAGATTCAAAAGACCGAAGAGTGGTTAGATAAAGACAAAATTATTGAAATATCACATTTAACAACTATATGAAACGTGATCCAACAGTATATCCTTGATAAACTGTCCGACGTGCACTGCTCTTTAGGAGCTGTGTGTGTGTGGGGCTGTGTGTGTGTGTGTATCTGTGTGTGTGTGTGGTCACGTAATGTGAATTTTCAGGGGATGGAGAGCTGTTCTGAAATGCTAGGTAAAACACGGTGTGGATGTGGATAATTTTCATTCTAAAATGGCATTTTAATACTAAGAGGTATTAGTGTAAACAGGGCCTAAGTGTGTATTTTTCAACGCTGTTTTGCGACAGGGGCGGGGCGGGGGATCGACGATGCTGGCTCAGCATCATGTTGTCTATTGGTCATCGGTGATGGACGATGGCATCGTTATCAACCCAGGCTCATTCTGAAAATGTACCCCTATATACATTTCTGTGGAGCGGCAAATACATCCCAGGAGCTACATTTTTTTGCAGTTTTTGTTTTCGTGAATCCACCAGAGGCCGCAGTTTACACTTTTTGAGACTTCAAATTTCTCTCGTGAGTGCCATTAGTGTTTTCCCCAACCAATAGTGTTTTCAAAAGCACCCACTTCCCTAAACTCAACCGACATTGATTTCAAAAACAATTCAGAAAAATAAAAGCTCTTGCCTGATTTTGATCACATTTTCAGATTTTACCACATTCTCACCATGTTATTTTTAAGTTTATTTTATTTTTTGGCTTCTGTTTTTGTCTTGCATGGTTTCTGGAACCGTTCTTTTTCAGACTCGAACCCCGTCATCCTGGTCAACTACTCTCTGCGTCCGACGTACATTGCGAGCTATTGGACAAACGTAACAGCAGGTAAGCAGTCCATACGGAGGTAAGCGGTCAACTGGTAAATGCAAAAAGTAAACGACGTCATTCCACCCCGTAGCTTTTTTTTTTAAGACAAAATGCAGCCATACTTTCAAAATCTTGGCCCATGTTTAACATAATAACTTTGTTCTTTTAAGTAATGCAGTACTTTACTCGTTACTCGTAACCCATATTAATTGTAATGCATTACCCCCAACGCTGATGGTAAATATATAGGTAAAATTTTGTCTCTTGAAGAACAGTGGCCAAGTATAAAGATTTATATCATGTATTGATATATACTTTTCAAATACACTTAATGACATTTTGACTTTTGTAAATCACAATGAAAGTTTAAAAAAGGATAGCCAAACAGTGTGACACTATTTAGTAATTGTTCAAATATTTTAACTGTACAGTACAGAGTGTGTAAACAGTATACTGTAGCAGTGCCATATGATGAATGACACTATAGATCAGTTTTACTGTTCAATGCGACCAAAAGTAGACCACATTTTGTCAAGGTAGTTTTTTGAGAAACTGCACAATTTAATATCAGCTTTAGACTGAAGCAAATAGACACTTGTAAATAGATGCATTTATTTCATTTATTCACCAACTGTTTAACAGTAGGACTGCAATGAATTACACAAAAGAATGCCTTTAAAATTCAAGCACATGATGGCACTTAAATAAAACACTGCATTCATTACTTTCCCACCTAAATACAACATATTTTTCCATTGACCATTTTAACACATCCAAGGTCTTCTGAATGCTTGTATGTAGTTATTTTTCTTCATGGTCATGCAGGGGTCCTGGCAGATAACCACATGTGCTGTTCATATTCACTTTCCTTTAAGATACTTCCAACAACCAGATACTTTTACAACAAAATGAACCTCATTTTTTTAAATGTTTGGCAAAAAACTGACTTGTCTTTCAAATGTGTGTCTTTTCTTTTGATATTTTGTTATCTAATGCAATGGCATTCTTACAGTTTTCTTACAGTTCTATTGTTGACAGTGTACAGTATTTTGTATCAAGACTGTACTGACATGCTGTATTGTGCATTGGTTTGGATGGAACATGTTGAATGGATCATTCATAGCCTTGAGCAGTCATTCGCTATTCACTAGTCAGGTGCAGGTATGGTACAGAGCACAGCATTTAGGTCCCCAAGGTAAAAATCCTATTCATCTTCACCATGGAGGTGGTGGTTTTTAACAATATAGCATTTAAAGAAAGATTATGACTTAATCTTATTTTTAACAGGTGAATTCTTGGCAAACTGCTTTCCTTGTGATTCTGCTAAAAATGATTGATTCTTCAACAACTGTAATTATTTAATTGTGGCAGTCTCTCAATACTCTGAAAATGTGCTAATATTATATGCATGAGTTGCTGTAAACATTTTCAAAAGTTTTTAGAAATATAAAAAAAAAAAACTAAATACAATTTATATTAACAAATTGCAAATAGCATATGCATTTAGCCAAAAATACTTTAAATCTATTTAGACAAATAAATTAACAAACAAACAAATAAATAAATAAATAAATAGGATACATGGGGCTCTCTACTCTTGTATACATTGTTGAAAAGTGTTGGCACCATACTGTAGCTTGTGGTAAAATTCTGTTTCCCCTTCAGTCAGTCACTCTGAGTTATGTTGAAATGCCAAATTGTTCCACAATTTAGCACAGTGGTGCCTGGAAGGTTCCTGCAGTGTTTCCAACTCTGATCAGACACAACTAAACCAACTAAGTAGGATCCGAATAAGCATTTGGCTATTAAATACAGGTGTGTTTGATCAGGGGTAGAGATACTGTAAACACTGCACCCCGGCTTTAGCACATCATAAAGTATGAATGGGGGAAAACTATATTATATTTGTATTTTTGGGGATGTTTTCATCCACTCTGGGGTGAATTTGAGTCTTAATTTGGCCATAATTTCTCTGTGTTTCAGCTTGCATAATGAGTTTATGTGACAAATCTTATTTTGACAAATATTTTGAGAAAATACTTTGAAAAAAAAAAGAAAACTACTAAACTGCTTAGAAAAGTACAATATTTTAACTCTAGCTAAATGTTATAAATGATGTCACTGATTTGGTGTAAAAAAACACTGAAGATTACGTATTTATAATATAAAAAGCATTCATTTTTTACCTTTTATCAAAGTCTTGGAAATATTAAACAACATTGCCTTTAATGCATTGTTTTTAAGTGAAGTTTATTCATAAACTAATTTTGAGAGGATCACGTGCTTATGATTTATCACGGCCGGTCTCAAATTTGCTAATCAGTATCTTCCAATCATTCGAGCCCTAAGCTACTATAAATAACCACAGTTTTCAGTTCACTTTATCTTCGTTTGGAAGAAACCCCCCTCCTCCCCTTTTCTTCTCCTTTACCTCTGACTGGGCGACATGGCGGCCTAGTGGTTAGCACTGCGAGCCCCACAGCAAGAACACCGCCGGCCCTGGTCTCTCAGGACCGGTGGATGTTTCTGTGAGGAGTTTGTATGTTCTCCCCGTGTCCGCGTCGGTTTTCACCGGGTTCTCCGGTTTCCTCCCACCATCCAAAGACATTCAACATACATAACAATCAAACATTTATCTAACCCTCGTGTTCCCTTAGCTACCGCAGCGGGGGAGTTCTGATATCCACCGAGCTCAGGCTCCCCTCTCGCTCTGCCAAACGGGAGGAAGCCCCGGACTCGAGGAGTCCTTGAGCTAGGGGCTCTCTCCCGGGACAGCATGCCAAACAAGCTTTTATAAATCATCAGCTAAGTGTGAACTGTTGAAATTATGTTGGTGGCTGTTTTTACCCCATTTGCTTCCATTATAACCACATTTTGATTACAAAACCGTGAGCCCATATAATCATGCAATTTTTATTGATAGCAAGTTTTCCTGAATGGAAGAGAAAAAATTTGTCATTTTTACTGTTGATCATCAGTTGGTACCATTAACGCTTTAGATAGGCCTGTGCAAGAAAGCTTAGTTTCTGGATTTTTAATGGAGTATAATTGCAAATTAAAGTGTTTCTATGTGTATGTTTGTGTGTGAGAGTAACCTTTGCGCACTTACCTAGATGTGTATGAGAAAATCAAAATATGCATCTCAGTTCTCAGAACTACATGGAGTAAACAAAAACAAAGACTGTGTTTATACACCACCACATGTAGTTATAATGGAAGTCAATAGAGCAAAAACAGCAACCAAAATGAGGGGGAAAAAAAATGAAAATCCAACAACGCATCAAAGCCAATGTTGTAACTAATCATTTACACGTGCAAGTGATAAAAGGTGAAAAAATCCAATAAAAGCTACTTTTTATATTGAAAATATAAATATATATATATATATATATATTTTTATTTTTTTACCAAATCATTGAGATAATTTGTGAACCTGGCAATGAAAGAGTTAAAATCGTGTAATTTTCTAAACCTACAGTATTTAGTAGTTTTGATCAGGACTGAGGTGAATTAACAGATTTATGTAAAAAAATAAAAATAAAAATTAATCTGATGCATTTTTACAGCTGTTTAATTCAGTGAATGTTTTCATCCATAAGATAATAAAAGGGTACAGTAATAAATGCTTTAATTTTTTTTTCAAAATCCATCAATCAGTCTTGACAAACAAATAACCACTAGCTCTGCCAACTCCCATTAAGCACCGCAAATTAAGCAATTAGGCACAAACGCATGGTCATTTTCTTTTCTTTCTTTCAAATATGTAATGGGGAATGTCTACAGGGGAATATGTAAGATATTATGTAATAGGCGATGCGGTGCTGTAGTTAGTAGTGCTGTCGCCTCACAGCAAGAAGGTCGCTGGTTCGAGCCTCAGCTAGGTCAGTTGGTGTTTCTATGTGGAGTTTGTATGTTCTCCCTGCGTTTGCGTGGGTGCTTCGATTTCCCCACAGTCCAAAGACATGTGCTATAGGTGAATTGGGTAGGCTAAATTGTCCGTAGTGCATGTGTGTGAATAAGTGTGTATAGATGTTTCCCAGAGATGGGTTGCAGCTGGAACAGCATCCGCTGTGTGAAACATGTGCTGGATAAGTTGGCGGTTCATTCCACTGTGGCAACCCTAGATTAATAAAGGGACTAAGTCGAAAAGAAAATGAATGAATGTTTATGTAATAACATTATATACAGTACTTAAGCACATCATATGAAGGGAAGGAAACAATAGTATATATTTAATAGTTCATCTTCTGTAGATTTTTAGTACTGTTAATTTGCAAATACAGATAACTGTTTTATTCATTTTCATAAAACACGTTTTAATCGGGCATCACAGTGGCATAGTGGGTAGCAAGAGCACAATCGCTGGTTCGAGCCTCAGTTGGGTAAGTTGGCATTTCTGTGGGGAATTTGCATGTCCTTTCTTCGCTATAGGTGAATTGGGTAAGCTAAATTGTCTGTAGTGCATGTGTGTGAATGAGAGTGTATGGATGTTTCCCAGAGATGGGTGGCAGCTGGAAGGGCATCCGCTGCGTAAAACATATGCTGGATAAGTTGGCGAATCTTTCCGCTGTGGCGACCCCAGATTCATAAAGGGACTAAGCTGAAAAGAGAATGAATGAATGAATTAATTAATTAATAAAATTGTCCTTAGTGTATGTGTGTGAATGGGAGTGTATGGGTGTTTCCCAGTGATGGGTTGCAGCTGGATGAGCATCCGCTGCATAAAACATGTGCTGGATGAGTTGGTGGTTCATTCCGCTGTGGCAACCCCTGATTAATAAAGGAATTAAGCCAAAAAGAAAATGAATGCTTGTCATTGTTCAATGAAGAGATCATATGCAAAAAAAAAAAAGCATAAAAAATGATGAAACCAAAGAATATGTATTTATGCAGTAAATTCTACATTACATAAAATGATCACATTTCCTATGCATATTTAGATTTGAGCATTTTACCTAACTATTATTAAATTGTAATAAAAAAAGTGGCCATTTTAGGGGAAGGACCATTCTCATTCTAAAAAAAGAACCTGATTGAGCAAACCTCTGAGCGGGATGAGTCATCAATAATTCAGGTCTGTTCACTAGCGTGCATTAACATAATCAAAGCCAACAACTATACACTGATAGCCACAAATCTCACGCATGTGCTCTTAGAGTGTCCAAACGCTTTTTCTGTTGCCACCGAGGACACGCAACTATTCACTTAACGACTGCTGGATATTGTTTAAGCTGAAAAATGAAGACATGTCTTTGATGGAGGAAGAAATGACAGTCCCTCTGGATGCCTGCGTGAGACAAGCAGAGGAATTTGTAACCCTGACGGCCCTGTTGATGCTTTTGCTGTGGCTGTTATTGTTGAGTATTTTTCCCCCTTCCTTTTCCATTTTTTTTTTCTCGAGACCAATCCCCTGGTCCCTCCGTCTGCTCTCCTCGCCTGACGCTCCAGTGATCATGAAGACTGCCGGCCTCATCACTTTCAGCAAAAAAAGAAAAAAAAGAAAGAAAAAGAAACACATCCTCACACCCTTCTTGTTTGTTTCCCTCCTCCCTTTCTCTCTATGTCTGTGTGTCGTACACACACACACACACACGCACACACACACAGGCTGTGGAGTGTGACAAATCTAAGGGACTCCTGAGATCTTCCCTTTAAATGAAATGGCCTCCTCTCAAAATCCAGTAGTACTCTCCAGAGTAACTTCTCATACAACTGCTCATTGCCAAGCTCCATTAGAAGATAGAATGCATGCCGCTGTGTGAAGTGCAGACAGGAATGCGCTGGCATGAAGAAAAGGTGCATTACTGAAAACCTGCATACTGCTATTTGTCAATATGTGCACTGGAGAAAACAGCGACCACAGGGATCCAGATGAACTGTTATAGCACAAAGAACACCCAAGCCCCTTACTAAACATTAGGAGCATACCTGTCAACCCTCCAGTTTTTTCCTGGGATTATACCGTATTTTACAGTTCTATTACACTATTATTCTGTAAAGGCATTTTTCCGTTTTTCTCCCATATTTCCAATCGTTCTATGAAGGGTGGCAATAAACATTAAAGAGCCAATCCTCCCTACGCAACCCGTACCACCAAACCAACAGTGGAAGCACCTTACACTTAAATGTGAGTCTGTTTTGTGATTTCATTTTATTTAGGCATTAAAACACTTTGAAATAAATATAAAAACGGCAGGAATCCCTTCTTTTTCATCACAGGTGCCTCCTATGCAATCCTCAAAACATTCATATAGCGGTGCGTGACTGTCAGCTGACGTGCTCCATAGTGATAAATAGTTTCCCCAAACAGATTCTGTACATATAAATCATAATAATAACATCTAAAGTTGTCAATCTTGGTGGATTTTCTTTCAAACACAACTAATTTTGTCCTAAATGAGTAAAAAAGTTAGGAAAGCAATCGAATGATTTCATTTGAACGTTAGATGTATGCATTTTTAAAGTGACACCACTGTTATTTAATGTCATCACACTAAAAATCTAAATAAATGGGATTCATTCGTTGCTCTTTAATCAGAATGGGTAAGTTATAAAGTGAAGAAAAGATTCATGAGATTTGATAACTTGGTTATATTTCTTTATAATAACTATTAACTTTAATAAGCTGAAATGTTTATAAACTGCTATTTTATTCGTTGCTAATGTATACTATTTATTTTTTTGTTTGTAAATATTAATAATAAAACATATTACCGACCGTGTAACTGTTTAAAGACAATGAAGCAGCTCTAGATGAACATATTTAGTAATTTGGGATGTTATGGTGGGCATATCTCTTATTTTTACATGCCAATGTTGACAGGTATGATAAGGAGCACAAACAGAACATATAGGGGTGCAATGCTGTAGACTGCAATGCAGCGATTCACATATCCCCCATTTTAACTGCATTACCAACAAATGATTTGCTAAATTACATGACTGCATCTTGGTTCTTTTCAACTAGTTCTGATCAAAGCAATCAGAGTGGTGTGAAAAGGACCCAAATCGGCAGAAAATGCTAAAATGTATCATGTATTGCCTTTGGTCTAGATCAATCTAGATCAAATGAACTGAACTGAAGATATAACAGCACCCTTAATCTCCATAATATAAACAGCACAGTGACACAGGAAGGAAGCAGATCTCATGTAACAATTATGAGAGATCCTACAGTTAGAACTTTCCCAATGATTATTTGGTGTATTTGGCATGTGAAGTTGCAATGATGAGTCACACACAATTTCGTTACAAAGTTCATGTGTGCGCACACACGGCGAACACACACACACACACACACACACACACACACACACATCCACACATCCACACACACACACACACACACACACACACACACACACACACACACACACACACACACACACACACACACACACACACACACACACACACACACACTTAACTTTGTACTGTTTTTAGATGGCAAATGAGACAGGATACATGTTACTATCCTCTGCTGTATGGATATCTATAAAATCACTGTAATTCATGAACATGCACTGATTTAAAAAAACATTTTAAACTTGTAAAACTCATACTTGATCACAGTGAGCTAAACAGATCTTTTAATCGCAGTTGCTTTGTGCACGTCCTGTCTTGTGGATATGATTATACATGTTACTATGGAGACATGTTAATATGTAGCTGTCAGTCAATTCGGTGGGCAGGAAAACCGCACTCCTACGTCACATGGCAGTGGGCCTTAAAATGGGAGGGATTTGGATCCTATTTTAACACCAGGAATTAAAAAAAAAGAGACTTATTGTGTTTAAAATCACCCAAACATAACTGTAGACAAACTATACATACACACAATTCTGTCCAAACAACTCCCAAAAGATTATTTTCATCATAGGTGCCCTTTAATAATATCAAATAAACTTGTCTCTGAAATGTGGTAATTTGACAGTAGCTTTGGTTGAGTTTAAATTACCTTTAAAACAATGCATAGATTTAATTAATACATTTAATAAATAATACATTAATAAATATAATTAATACATGTGTTCTGCCAAAACTCAATATGAAATTAACATGTTAAAGGGAAACTTTACCCAGAAATAAACTCTGTCCTTATTTACTTTCACCTGTTTCAAACCTATTTGAGTTTCTTTGTTCTGTTGGAGACAAAAGAAGATATTTTGAAAAATGCTGGATGTTGAAGCCTATCAACTTCAATAGAAGAAAAAAAAATACTATTGAAGACAATACAGCCCAGCAACCAGAATTTTTCAAAATACATTCTTTTGTGTTCAACAGTAGAATGAAACACCAAAAGGTTTTGATCAAGTGAAGGAATTTTTTTTTTTTTTTGTGGGTGAACTATCCCTCTAAGTAACTGGATCATTGTTGAATTCTAGCTAATGTTTTCACTATTGCCAGTATCAGTTCTGGTAAATAATTCAGATGTATTTGGATTTAAACTAATAAGATTGCATGGACATTTGTGGTTCCTGAAATAATCCACTTCTCATCTGATCTCACAGTGCTGGTTGCATTGCAGCTTGTCAATGTGTCAATGAAGTTAAAATATTCACTGTAGCTCACAATGAAGTCTCTTTTTTATGGCTAAACTAATAAATGGTCACAGCAGCATGCGTTTCAAAAGAGTAGTTTTTTCAGGGTATTTTTTCATTTGCAACTTAATATTTCTTATTCCGAAAAGAAAAGGCAACATTATAAGTTAGCAGTCTTAAACTTTAGAAACAATTAAAAAAATATTAAATTATTAGAGGTGGTGTGGAGGCATAGCGGGTAGTGCTGTCACCTCACAGCAAGAAGGTTGCTGGTTCCAGCCTAGGCTGGGTCAGTTGACATTTCTGTGTAGATTTTGCGTGTTCTCCCTGTGTTTGTGTGGGTTTCTTCTGGGTGCTCTGGTTTCCCCCACAAATTAAAAGACATGTGCTATTGGTGAATTGGGTAAGCTAAATTGACCTTCAAGAGTTCACACTTAGCTGATGATTGATAATAAAGCTAGTTTGGCGTGCTGTCCCGGGAGAGAGCCCTGAGCTTATAAGATCCTCGAGCCCTGGGCTCCCTCCCGTTGCAAGGCGAGAGGGGAGTTTGAGCTCAGGTAGATCTTGATGACTCCCCTCTTTCTTGTTGAAGTGTCAGATACGAATGCTGAAAGGTGTACTCAGAGTTTAGCTAAAGTATTTGGATTAATTGTTTAGAGTGCTTGTTTTTGAACTGTGGAAAATCAGAGGACCTGGGGAAAAACCCACGCGACGCGATTGTGTTAGAATGAGAGTGTATGGGTGTTTCCCAGTGATAAGTTGCAGCTGGAAGGGGATGCGCTGCATAAAACACATGCTGAATAAGTTGGCGGATTAATAAAGGGACTAAAGCCGAAATGAATGAATAAATGCCCAAAGTCACTTTTTATAAATAGTCTTGGCAACTCTAGCCTTCAGCTTTTTAAGTTTATGAAATAACACTTTACTTGACGGGGGTGTTCATAAGACTGACTTGACACCTTCATAATCATGATAATACACGGCATTAATATGAAGGAGGTTTTATGGATGCCATTAAGTTTAATTTTAAATGTAAAGATGAATTTGTTCAGGATTTCTTTGTTAAGGCAGCTTGACATTACCAAGATAAATTAACCTGTCATAAATCTTTCATAAACACGACTAACGTTGTGTGGAATAATTATCTACCTTTATTTTGCAGTCATCATGTAGTTGGTTATGACATTGCTTGTCATGAGGCCATTATAACAGTCATGAGTATTTTTTCTGACCACGTTTTTCAGTAGAACAAACTTCTCATTTTAAATGTTAAAACTGTTGAATACTGTTATTGTTACAATTACCAGCAATTTAATATTTACAGACCGCTGATAAACATCCAGATTGCATAGAACTACAAATGTGCCATTTTATGGACTACAAGACACAATCATGCACTGCACACACACACTGGTTCCTAATCCTGGCTGACTGCTAACAAACACAGCTAAAAGCTGTTCAGAAATGAGGACATGGACTTTAAACACAGCACAGACAAACACGCAAGTTGCTGAATCTTGTTATACTGTTAGTGAACATGACGACGTGCTTCCCGTGCATTGTCTTGCAATGTACTGATCTTTGCTTTATTTGTTTTACGTTATCTGCTGCCTGCCTTTGATCATCCGCCTGTTTATGACCACGTCTCTGGATATGCCTGTATACATCTGTTTGCCTGTGTTGACTGTTGCTTGCCTGACCATTCTGTTGAATAATCCTGCATTTGGATTCGCACCATGCTGTCAGCGTCCCAGTCACATTAGTTATAGTTCTTGTTATTTATTTATTTTTTTCCTCAACTACAGTTTACTACAAATTAAATTCATTTCATTTAACCCTTTAAAGGGCGCTTATTGAAAAATTCACGGCAAAACCTAAGTGTTACTGGGGATTATTATAAGGCTAGTGAACAAATAAAATAAACACATTTTATACGTTTAAATAATTTTATACTCTATAATTTTATACAATTATACTGTAATCAATGTCAATGAAGGCACCAAATATGGCTACTCATAATTAACCAATTTCAATCTTACTAACACCCCCTTAGGTGCACTCAAAAATATTTTGCTGTTTGATACTTATCTAAAATTAGCTGAAACAACACAATTCTTGAGATTTTTTTTAAACAAATTTATTGCTTTATGTTCACTCTATTAAAATTAATTGATTTGTGTTGGGACAACATGAATGAAATGTTTGGGAGCCTGCATTTTGTACAATGTGTAGTGTTTCTGTTTATAGTTAATTGGTGTTTAATTTATTGTCTTGCTTTTCAAGTGATCAGTGTTTAATACTGCAAAAATAAAAAAATAAAAAATGCAGAATCTTGAATCAGCTATGATGCTCCAGAAACAGAAAAAACAGCATATTTGGAACAACATAAGGGGTCACAAATTTAATTCTGAATTATTATTATTATTATTATTATTATTATTATTATTATTATTATTACTTTTATTTTATTATATATATATATATATATATATATATATATATATATATATATATATATATATATAGTAATAATAATAATAATAATAATACAGAATTAAATTATATATTTATATATATATATATATATATATATATATATATATATATATATATATATATATATATATATATATATATATATATATTTTTTGTGAACTACTTTACCCGTTAATTGCAAAAATGTCTTAACGTTGCTTTGCTCTTAGGTGTAGGGGTCTGAAGGCAGACCCAGTCATGCTTCATGGAGTCCAGCAAAGGATCCTCATGCTGGTAAAAGTAGCCAGTCAGCTGCTCATCCCGCTGGCCAGTGGTGATCTAATCACCGAGCAGCCTGCCCACCCAAGATTGCAGGGGGAGAATTTCTCGCTATCTCAGCTTTTCTCTTCTCTAACGCGGCAACGCAGCCCTCTTCTGTCGGCTCCGCTGGCCATTGGAGTGGATAAGTAATTCATATCTTGGGCAAGGTGCGGGGAGTGAGTGGCATTTATAAGCTTGCTATCTCTGAGCTTCAAGCTGGTGATGAAACGACTCTCCGCTCAGAGACATTACAGTGTTTAGGATGGATGACAGGTCTGCTAGAGAGCAACAACACTGGGACAACAAAACGCTAAGTAAAGAAGAAAAAAAACATGAGGAGGTGAAACATATCCAGATAAATGTGTGCTGACAAATAAACAAATAATATATGGTGGGTTACACAAGTCTGAATTTTGCATTACCATGATTTTCAAAA
Source organism: Danio rerio (assembly GCF_052040795.2). Lineage (NCBI taxonomy): Eukaryota > Metazoa > Chordata > Actinopteri > Cypriniformes > Danionidae > Danio > Danio rerio. Next base: position 23,344,138 of record NC_141022.1, read on the forward strand.
TGTCTTGGTATTATAAATATAAAAACCTCATCTTTTATGACTGTAATAATGGAAATAAATACTCAAGAATGTGTGATCCAGACATAATATGTGAATGTGTGCTTGATGTTTTTGGCTAATCTGCTGAAATGAGATTGTATTTGTGATGCTGGATTGATAAAGGATTCCCATAATGAAACCAGGCTCTCGTTTTGAGGGTCTTATCATCTCCTGCCTCTCTCTCAGAGTGATGGTTATCGGACTGTGGCTACTAAAATCTGCTAAGGAAAGATAAGTAGGGCAGTGCTGAATGCTTATTGACAAGGGAACAGTCTGGAGTCTGTGATGGTTCGCTGGGGAAATCTTTCACATGGACCACAGGTGAACAAACACGTGCTCTTTTAAAATCCCGTCTCAAACACAAGTACAAAATAATGTGTACATGGAATCATGTTGGTACTTCTACACTGCTTGCTAAACAGCTGGGAAATCAGTTTGGGAAATCCCATTGTTATTATTACATGCAATATATTTAGCTTAGAAAAATGTAAAAGAGTAAAAGGTAAACTCATTCCAACTACAACAACGTGTTCTTTAATACCTTCAGACTCAGCCCTGACCTTACCTGCTGGATCATTCAGCATGGAGCCAAAGGCACTGATGATGAAATCTGCTTTCAGGTGGACAATTTGCTCTTCGTCCACAATCCAGGTGCCATCCTCCTGCTGCTCTGTGCGGCAGAAGCGCAGGCCTGAGACACGTCCATTTTTCTTCATTACCTCATGAGGTGACAAGAAGGGCAGGAATTCACACTTTTCCTCTTTGGCTGCCTCCATCTTAAAATAAAATAAAAAATAAATAAATAAATAACTGAAATCAAACAAGATTAACGTGAACTTAATGTAGTGAGAATAACTGCATGCATTCATCTTGACTTGACACTGAACCTGAACTCCCAGAAAACTCATAGAAGATTTGAATATCTTCCTAAGCCTGCTTGCAAACAGCATAAGATGATGTTTTGGAGACCCAAATTTCCCATAATCTTCAAGAAGAATCTACAAAGCCAAGGTTCAAACCCCAGGAAGCAGTTTTGTATCTTCTGCTTGCTGCTTAACCCACCAGGTTTCTTCTACTCCTTCCAAGGTACTTCCTGATAACAGTACCCGTGGATTCAATTAAATTCAATTCAATTCATGTTTATTATATAGCGCTTTTACAATGTAGATTGTGACAAAGTAGCTAAACATGAAGTTCTATGGCTTGTTTCCACTGACTGGTACAGTACGGTACGGTTCGGGTCGGTACGGGGCACCTTTATCAGGCTTGTGTTCCACTAGCAAGGGTACCCTTTTGGTGGGTGTGGTGTATGACAAAGTTTCAGTCGACGTCATGCTCGCTTGAGAAAATATCTACAATAAAGCTGCACAGGCTGCTCACATATCATATGAAAAGCACTTCTCACAAAACAGACGCTTTACACACAAATACTTGTGTATAAATGTTTATTACCAACTTTTCTATTAACATGATTTGATTATAACTGCAGATCAATGACAGTGTGAAATAGCCTACTGTAACATCTGTAATTATTTTAAATAAATAAATAAATAAATAAAGGAACATATATGAACACATACGGACACTTACAGTCCTCGATATGTTACCAACTACAGAAAAACTACACACAGCAGACATTTCGTCCTTAATTAGGTTCAAAACAACACAAGGTATAGCCTACAGTCAGTGAAGACCTCTCATCTGTCTGTAATCTTCAGCAGCACATGAAGCCTCTGTTAGAGAGTCACTCCATCATTCCCAGTTCAAATTAGTCCAAAAGGTGATGATAAAAATTAAAACAAGGCAGTTTGTTCACGTTTGCTGAAGAAATAACGTGCTCCTTTGTTTTCCATTTTTTTCCGCGCTCCACTCTCGCGTTTGTCCTTTTCTTTCTGAACGTGTCATTCTCGTGTTTGTTAGCTTCTCACAGGATCGGGTTTCCAAAGCTTGTCAATAATCAAGCGCACGTTATTACCATCAGCTCAAGAAGTTAGTTATTTTAGATAAAGACGCGCGGCAAACGCAAATAATCTCTCGCTTTGTATTTCAAACATGGCGGGTCCATTGTTTACATTCTGGCTTGTTGCGTAAGCGAATGACGTATCTCTGTAAACCAATAGTGTTCAGCTGCGCGTCTAGCTCCGCCTTTTGGTAACCTTTCTTGTGTTTGGGACCCTTTCGAAAGGGTGCCAAAAAAGTGGTATGGTACAGTTTGGTTCAGTACGCCTTTTGACAGTGGAAACGGCCATAAAAGCATACCAAACCGAACCGTACCACTCAGTGGAAACGGGCCACTAGTAAACTGAAACTGCGTCAGTCCAGTTTTCAGAGTTTAAGTTCAGTTAAGTTCAGTGTGGTTTAATTTTCACTGCTGAAAGTCCAAGCACTGAAAAGCAATTCCATCAATGCACAGCTTCACAAGTCCCAAACCAGCTCCCAGATAATTTCTACTCCAATAAAAAACTCCAGTTTAAACCGTCTACTAGGTGCTAGATTCCTTCCACTTACATTTGACACTCTCTTCAACCCTTGCTCTTCTCCATCTTACTGTCCTATTTTTCACTTCCAGCATCTCCTGACCTCCTTAACCTAGGGTCATCTTCACACTGGTTTGCAGTCATGAACATCCAACAGGTTATGGGGATCTTTAATGCCCTTACTTTGCAGTGAACAGCAGTAGTTCCTAGCTAGTAGATTGTGACAGAAATGACAGGCTTGTTTTTAACGGTACCCTAAAGTATAATGAAAATCTGGGTATACGAAGGCATAGTAGATTAATGAAAAATCAGTATATGGAAATGGGCTGACTGTGAGCCTCAGACACCACAATTTCCTTGTGCTCATATAAATTCCACATGTGTTAAACCATGGACAATGGGGCAATCAGAAGAAAAAACAAACTGATGTGACTCACAGGCCATGCCCTCTGCTTTTGTATGTATGCCTACTTTAGGTCATTCATCCAGACCTGACAATCAGTCACGTCATCAGGAGAACACAACTCATATGCAACTCTGAGATCATAAAAAAAGCTCTGAAATCATTAATATGCATGCCTTAGTATAAGTTTGATACGCTAAATGTTTTCTAGTGATACAACAATAATAATTTTCCTCCCTAAGTTATTTTAGGCATTTATTTCACTAAATAAGTAAGCTTTTATTTTAAAACGCAAGCCCTAGATTGATTACTGTGCTACCGGGCAATAACAGCCCAAGTCAAGTTCAAAATAGCTTCAGAGCGCAAAATACAGGATTTAAGGATTGCACATTTATACAACTTCCTTTCGAAGAGGCATAAAGTATATTTAGTTGCATATTTCGTTAATTTAAGGTGTTTTTGTGAACTTTAATGCATATGTTTCAATAAACATATGTAGACTGCATAATTGTGTCGAATCACTCAGCTCAACTGTCATGCAGAGGTTAATACAACATCCTGACAATTTTCATTGACAATATAGCTTCAAAACACAACGCAATACATCTCTATCACTCTATTTTGTCAAGTTTAATTTTAATTTAGACTTTATATAAAACAGATCTGGTGCCCAAAATAGGTTAACATTACTCTGATTGGGTTTATATTTGTCTGTGTTCACAGTACGTTATGTGTGTGTGCATGCGTGCGTGTGTCTGTAAGAGTGTCGCATGGGAGTGGAGCTTATTAATATTCACGACACAAACCATATATGGTCAATCATGGACCTTCTGATTTTGGAGTATTTTATGAAGTAATGAATGAGGTTAAATAACAGTTTCTGGAGATTATTTGAATTTACCGAAGCTGCAAATATACTATGTAGACATCAGCGAACAGTTTAATTTATTTAAACCAATGAAGTATATGGCACCTTTAAAGGGCCATGAAGCCCCCCGTTTAAGCAGGATGTTTTCACACCTCTAGTTTGGAAAAAGTCAGGAAAGTGGGTGTGTCTAGCTTTGTTTGGGTGGGAGTGTCGGGGGAGGAAAAATGGCCAGGGTTTGAATAAAAATGGGCAGGGTTTGAATAAAAATGGGAGTTGTCATTTGGGCACGCGCTTCTGACCGAGTACAAACAAACACACACGCAGGGGAGACAGTGTGTTTAATGACAGTGGGATGTTTGATACAGCACGTCGTATAATAGAGAAAAAAGCCTCTGCATTTCTCTGTAACTCAGATGCACTCAGGAGGTCAGAAAGCCATGTGTGTATAGACTATCCTGTCACAAAATGCGGCGAAAATTCAACACAACGGTCGGCAATAGTTTGCTTAGTGTTCACGTGTTTACATTCAGAGAGCAGCATTTACAGCGGACCTTTAAATATTGTAGTGATATTAACGTACTGTAAACTAAGTAACTTAGAAATCATTTTGACTAATATCTGTCTTTAAACACTGAAAGAGTACAGCTGACCATACCAACTATAACTTTGCCATCTGAATTAACAAAGAAAGGGCGCTGATCGCATATACTTACCGAATCTGTAGAAAGGATAATCACCACATACTGGAGCTGCGTCTTTTTTTAAAAGAGACGAGCAGTAAAAAATGTTACAAGCGCATTTCTGCCGCGTGTCATGTCTACACATCCACGCGTGAGTCTAGCAGTGCTCACATAGAAAGAAAATGAAAACAAAACCTTCACATTACGAAAGCAACACTGGCGACCCGTATCTCCAAACAATTCTTATTCCTTTCCCACAACTTTTGGCAACACAGCGTGTGTTGTCTCTATGCTGTCTGAACACTGTTTCAGGTACAGTCTAAGAAAGCTAGCATACATATTAATGAAGTTAATTCATAATAAAGCACGCTGATTTGTTTGAACCAAGCCATACTCATGAATGAATGCAACGCACTCAGAGACGTAATACGGGACGCCTTGGTACAGACGTTCAGTCCACACACTGGAATACACGCTATTATCTCATGGACGTGACGCAGCTTCAAAATATCAAACCGGAAGTACGAATTTGCTCGAAATAACGCAAAAACAACCAATTTTCACTTTTTTTGTGAGATATATGTGTCCTAAGTGTTTTTAGCAGTGTAGGACACATATATGACTGTCAACAGCTCAAAAAATGTGTTTTAGTGTTTCGTGACCCTTTAAAAATAAAATTAATAATATAAAAGGTCTAATGTGAAGCAAACCACTGCTGGATCACACAAGGTGCACTGTGTTCAACTATATCTCAGGCGACATCTACAAGAACTACCTCACTGATAAAAACTGGTTTTTAAATGGCACACTTACAAAGATGGTCTTAATCAAAGCAATTGAATCACATGGTCTGTACTCACATTGTTCTTCTAGCATATTAAGAAAAGTACCTGCTACATATAATGCTAATCATCTCCACATCCACTGATGTTCCACAGGGTTCAGTACTCATCCCAATTCAGTTCTCCCTTTACACTAAATGGTTTTGTAGTTATCATCTCCCAGGGCTTCATCTCTAAATCTTATTGAGCTTATAATCAGTTAATGCTCACAATCCCACCCTCTGACAAACTAAGTACCCTACAAATAACTCAATGTCTGGCTAGGATATCTACATAGATGAACGGCTGTCTTCTGAAACTAATTTTATGAAGCTTCTGTGCAGCTCATCCAAAAACCATCCTTGCCAAAATGTTGTCATTTGAATAAACAACTCTACCATCTAACCCACACAGAAAGCCAAGAACCCAGATGTCATACTTGACAACAGCATGTCATTTATACCACATGAACTAACTAGAGTCAAGACACACAGATTCCTCCTGTCGAATCTCCAGAGTCAGCCCTTCTCAAACCAGGGAACAGTGCCGTATGTTTCATTAGTACACTGAGCGCATGTCAACCCCTGTCAGCTACGTCCCATTCTGCAATTCACACCATTGCAAACTAATATCCATAATTCCAAATAAAGAAAAATGAAAACATCTTGCACCGGGTTGTTTATATCCACTAGGTTTTATTGTGTCTATATTAGCTTTATTTGTAGAAGGCATTTGTTTGTATTTGTACACAAAATGTTTCTTTTCCAAGAAGATAATGATCTAAACCGCATGCTTACCATCTGTTGATCACAATGGTCTCATTCGTCAAGCTAAAACACTTTTTCTCTAAGTCGTTCTGGATAAAAGCATCTGCTAAATTTCACAAATGCACATGAACCGTGAGTAGAAATAAAAGTAACACCTTTCAGAAAAAATTCCTCCATTATGAAGAGGCTTAATTTACAGCCATGGTTCTTTAGCACACCCCTATTTGAACATTCGCAGAGCAAAGGCAGAGCTAATAGTTGCTGTAGTTACACATTTCTAAGTTTAACTTTCTTGTCACTGTTGCCATGGCAGTGTTGCAACAGTTGTCATTGAGAAAAGAATATGTCTTAATTACTTTGTTAAAAAGCTCCACAGAAAAATAAATCTTATTATATAAAGTGTTGCCCACTATAACAGCTCAACATGGTCACCTTTATAGAAACTTCTCTCACTTTTTCTTCAAGGCAAACTCTTTTTCAGCTGCTTTTACTGTGCTTTTTTTCTCCCAAGATCAAAAAGTCTTTCTGTGGGTAGTATCCAATAAAAAAAGACCTTATTCTGTAGTCTATTTAGTCAAGTTTGACTGCAAATATTCTAGATTTTGGTGCAGTGTAGACAGTATACAATAATCAATCACTAATTACATAATTAAAATTGTATTAAAATGAAAAATATGTCTAAAATATTTTGTCTTTTGTAAAATATATTTTGCTTAATTACTCAATAAGTAATTTAATTACTTGAATCAGTACAACTTAGCCTCCTAATCTATGCAGATCCTGTAATGGGGTCAGATTGACATCGTAATGTTTTCTTTTAAATATGTGAATGTCTGTGGTGGGCCTACTGTATATATAATACCATTTGGAAGCGGACAATCTCTGTTTTCTAGATATATGAAAACAAAAACAAAAAACACAACTGGATTTTATAATACTATTATTACAATAACTCTTGCATACCACAAGATAGAGACAAAAATTAATAGAACTTAAGCCCCCATCAGATTGAGCTGATTTTTATTGTCAGTTACGAAAGTTACTATGTCAAATTAATCGATTTTGTCTTGATAAAATCTTATTGTGGGTAACAAATGATGTCATCTTGTGATGTCTACGGCAAGCAGTTCCAAAAGCAGTCACAAGTGTTTCTATAATGATATTACTTATCTCAATTTTAATTTTTTATAATTATTTCAATCTCAATAAACACTGATGCTTGCTGACAACTGGGCTACATAATTTAAGAGCATTTACTTTGACATTGATAGGATCAAATGTATATTTCTTTTTTAATAATAAGATATTTTCTTTTAAATGTAAATGCATATTTTCCAGCCATAGGTTGCTTATTTAACACACCCTTACCCGAACTTGCCGCGAGTGAGACAGAGAAAATGAAAAGAGCATCAGCATCAAGGAAAAAAACAGATGCTCAAGACAAAATAATGACATATTTTAAAAAAATTGCAAATGTGTGACAGAGGTTTGTGATACAACGGGCCAAAACAAATCATCCACCTGTAGAGTTGAGTAGTAGATGGACACAAACAAACACAAATTAGTAATATCTTTTTCTGGGAATAAATATATTTTTAAAAGGAATTTTGTTTGGTATAATTTGTATCTTAATTTTAATATATTTTTTGTTGGTCATTTACTTACTAGATAAACAAAAATAACGAATAACAACAGATGTGACATGCTTCAAAATCAGTCTGCTGCTTCAGCACCAAAGTTACAGTTTGTTAAATAAAATAAAACCTAGTCTAAATAAAATTAAAGCTAAATATTCACAACCTATATTAAAAGACTAAATCATCAATTGCCGGTGAGTTTCAATTTAATTAGTTTAATCAAGTAATTAAGCAAGTTAGGCTTTTACAATGTATTAGCAGCAACAAAAATGTTCCCAGATTACCTCATGGAACGAACTTGGTCAGAAGGATGAGAGAACTCAGAAACTCATTGTGGGAATGGAAATGTCTGCATATTTATGCCAGTGGATCAGATAAAATTGTTTAAAACACTTTTATTTTTTAGAGAAAGTATTTACAGTTTGCATAACCAATGATTGATTTTCTCCACCGGAGACCCAGCCATAAGTAAATATACTGGCCATTTCTTGATTACTGACCCGCGTATTCAGGGGCGGACTGGCCATCTGGCAGACCGGGCAGATTCCCGGTGGGCTGACGTACTTTTTGGGCCGGGCTGATCATCGTCTTATGATCTGATCGGCCCAAAAAAGGCTTAGCAGCCTATCATTTATTTCTGCCTTATTAATTGACGCTGCTGTGATCTCTGTGACTCTGAAAGTAGATGCTTCTTTTCCCGGACAGACAGACCGGGCCGGCCCATGTGACACTCTGCAGCCCATTGGCTCTTTTCGGTATTGACATTGGGCTGGCCCAATTACAAACTCCTATTTTGGACTCTGTGTGAGCGTGCGTCGTGTGTGTGTATTTGTCTAAATAGTCAAGAGTCAGAGAGAAGAAACGCAAGGGAGGCGCAGAGAAATCGCGGGAAATACACCGGCGTTTCATTTAGTTGTTCTGAAAAGTTCGCTGTTCATTCTAGTACACAGCTAAAAACGCAAATCATGTGACCACACACATGCACACTCTCTGCCAAGAGTTGCAGCCAGTAGTTCAGCGGGTGAGCATAAACCCCAGGTGAAAGTATAGTGCATGTCAGACAGTTCATATGCTGGATGATCTTATCTCACTATAGTTGCTAAACGTGATATTGAATTCATCTTGTTGTCTCTATCTAACAATTCTTATGTCTTTTGAATCACTTGTTCTCAGTTAACTGTTTTGGCTGAGTGCAAAGATAACCTAATATATTAATTTATGTAATCACATACACTGATTCTGCACATTGACTGATTGCCTACCTTTATCGTTTAAATTTAAATGTACGTTATACTGTTATAATGGCCATTATTGGTTATTAAAACTGATATTCTGCAAAAGAGACTGGGTAAAGTTCATTCTTTTCAATGGAAATGAAAGGAGACAGTTATATTTAAGCCCTGTTTTGTTATAAATATGCAGAGTGGAGATGATGCTCATATAAATATGCAGCAACACGAAGCTGTTTTGTGTTTGTTAGTCATAATATTAAAATAAAAAAATTTGACTTATATTATGTTTTGATTGTTTAGATAGTGAAACAGCGAGCAGGATGAGGTGAAAGAGGCGAAAATGTAACACTGTTCCCTTTGAAGATTTGCCCATGCATTAGCAGGCAGTTTTTGTTATGTTTATTGTTGAAATATAGGCTGAGTGAATAGTGTATTGAATAAGCTAAATTGGCTGTAGTGTATGAGTGTGTGTGAATGAGTGTGTATGGGTGATTTCCAATATTGGGTTGTGGCTGGAAAGGCATCTGCTGCATAAAACATGCTGGAATAGTTGGCAGTTCATTCCACTGCGGAAACCCCTGATAAATAAGGGACTTATGCAAAGAAACATAAATTAATGAATAGTGTATTTTTTAGAACTTACCAAATACCTGGACAGTATACAGAAATTAAATTGAGATTAAAGTTTGTATTTATTTATTTATTTATTTCATATATATGGCTTTTGTGTTTTATAGAATATGAGTTGATAAAAATATTGGACGTGCATAGATAGATAGCATTTTGATTGAATTTAGTGGGCCGCTCTGGCCCAAAATGCCAGGGCCGATTTTTTGCCCCAGTCCAGCCCTGCGCGTATTAATGACAGCATCCGCGAATATAACTGAGAAATTATGTGCTCCTATTGACCAGTGTCACTCACATGACAGAATCCATCATTAAGACCAGGGAAAAAATTTACTTTTTGCAATGGGGTTGTGAGGCGTCGCAGACATTGTATCGATTGTTGTGAACTATGCCACATTATATGACAAGAAACGATTAAATCTTGTGTCACGACGCCCATTTGTCGTTTATGACTCCCCACGACACCCTACATCAAGGAAATTGTGACAAAATTGTGACAAATTCTTGTGATCTGACCAGAGTTTTAGCCTCTTGTACTATGCAGATCTTGTAACGGGTTCAAATTGAAATCATAATGTTTTCTTTTAAATATGTAAATGTCTGTGGGGGGCATATATATATATATATATATATATATATATATATATATATATATATATATATATATATATATATATATATATATATATATATATATATATATATATATATATATATATATTCATTTATTTATAAAATACCATTTGAAAGCTTAAAATCTCTATTTTCTAGATAAATGAGAAAAAACACAACTGGATAATTCACTACTATAATTACAATAACTCTTGCATACCAAATGATAGAAACAAAAAAAAATGTTAAAAATCAGTGCCTGACTTTAAAACAAAATTAAAACGTACCCGGAGCTAATTTTAATTCTTCATATGATACATAACTCATACAACAGTATTTATCAGACCAGTATATGAACAAACGATTTGTTATATATAGTGGTTTTATACTGTGTATTTTTATATGCCCAAAGCACTTCAAGCAATCATACAGTATAAGGAGGTCTCTTCTCAACGCTACCAGTGTGCAGCATCCACCAGAATGGATCATTTTGTTGTGCCACAAAAACATTTAAGCAGTTCTGAAGGTAAAAGAGGGACCAACCAGTATCTAATAAAGTAGCTGGTGAGGCATTCAATTGCTATTCATAAACTGCTTAGCATTAAGTGAAATACGCTTCTGCATCTGGCTCAGCCTGTGAGCATTTCCACTGGTAAACCAGACAATAAACTTACACATTGAGAAAATACTATAAATTCTCCTCAAAAACTACATAGCATGGCTTCACAAGCTCATTTTAGAACTCATATTTCGGCTTACCCCACCCCCAGGTCTTCCACTAGATTTCAGTTCAGTCATCATAGATATTTTACTCTGAATCTTTTTACTGCCAGCTTATTCCATTAAGTAAGGCCGTTCAGTTTTTCTCAGCTGACTTTTATCGCTTTCATTTGGACTGTCTGTCTACAGCTAGCGGTGCTAACTTTGATACGGTTTCATTTGAAACCATTAATATTTCATGTAACTATTCCATATTACATATAGATTTCTGCAAAATATCAGTAATAACCGAGACAATGGCTTTCGAAGCCTGCTTTTTCAATGGAGCAGGTTCTAGAGGAATGGTGGATAATGAATATAACTTCACTCATTTTTTCTTTTTAAGTTACATTCCTATGAATACATTACATCAATTTGGGAATCATTTTTCAGGTATTTTAGAGTTTTATGCAGCCATCTGGCAGAGCAGCACAAGAAACCTATAAGGTGAACTATGTTACAGTATGTCTGTGCCACTAGCACCAAACTCAATTAAAGGGATAGTACACCCAAACATGAAAAACCTTTTCATATTCAAAGGTTTTAAACATTTATGATTTTTTATTTTTTATTTTTTCTTAACATAAGATATTTAGAGAAATGCTGGTTGGCAAATTACCATGGATGTCAATGGGTACCAATAACCAGCATTCATCAAAACAACTTATTTTATTGTATTACCAGAAGAAAGAAAACTCAAATAGGTTTAAAACAATTAAAGGGTGAGTAAATATTTACAGAGATATCATTTTTAAACTATCCCTTAACAAAAATAATATTAAATGTGTATTCTATATTACTGAATAATAATAAATTACAATTCATAATATAATAAACAATAAAATGAATAATAATAATACTAATAATAATAATAATAATAATAATAACACCTACACTGGTCTCATGGTTTAGTTTGGTTACGATTAACTTGCCATTGGTTCGGTTCAATTCGATATCCCTCAATCAGGGTGCATTGACGGTGCTTTCCATACACAGTTTTATATTTTCTTCACATTTTTTTTTCACAAATTAATATGTATAATTTATATTTATATATTATTTGTAATACGATTTTGTCCCTTAATTCAAACAGTCAGATATATAAACTAATATTTTAAACCAGTGGTTCTCAAACTTTTTTCTATCAAGTACCACCTTAGAAAAACATTGTCTCTCCAAGTACCACCAAAATGAGCAGCATTGAAATACCGTAGCGTAGTTGGACTAGTAAAGCAGCTACAACTCTGCACAGTTAAAAAACCTGGCAGATTACCTTAGAAATATAGCCTATATATAATATATGGCATACTATATACATAATTTTTAATACATTTTGAATTATATGTTGCATGTACATGACATATTTCATTCCTCCGTGTACCACTAGAAGGAAACCCGCGTACCACTAGGGGTACACGTACCACAGTTTGAGAACCACTGTTTTAAACAACATGAACATTTGCAGTAAATAAACAAATACAAATATCCTGCTCGCTTTCTGAGCCTTGTCTACCAAGTTCTTACACCCCTGCGATTGGTCACATCCTCAATTGAAAGGACTGCGATTGGCTCTTACGCGAAGGCGCTCTTTACAAATGAGTGACACTGATAAACGGCAGCTGCGATCATAGCTGATCCATGATAGACACTATGGAGAAAACTCGCGCTCGTCTCTGTATCCAGAAGTATCGCTGAAACAGCTGAGAGGAGAGGAAAAGTCATGCCAGCAGGTCAAATGGGCCACAGTGAGAGAGAGAGAGAGAGAAAGAAATGGAGTTTACTTTCATTCTCTCAATCGCAGTGAAATAGGGGCTTCTGCTGTAAGTGTCAGTGCAGGACTGTCCAGCAAACACACACGCAGTGAAATTGTGCAGTTTCTGCGTTCATAGTAAGCTACGGCGACATAATGCATATGAGATAAATGGGGTCATGATTATTACTAAACCGATACCGAATTGTCCGCGTCAGCATCGCAGTGCACCGAAGCAACAATTAATTTTGACACCCCTAATTATAATAATGAAAAAATACATATATATGGTTCAGTGGAGAAAATCTAGGATGTCAAAATTCAAACAAATATCTCACTGCAAAGAACAAAAATACTTTGAACTTAGGCCTATCACTGTGCGTTGTGTAATTCTTCGTCTCCACATCATGCATTAAAATCCTTTAACGCACAGCAAGCCCTTGATCATCCCTTACATATAGCACTTTGAACCCATGGCTCTTTATGGAACCATATGAAATTGATCCTGATTAGATTCTATTTATGTGGTAATAAAATATAATAAAACGGATAATACTAATTTTGATAACAACAACAACAACAACAACAATAAACTAATTACTAGGACATTACTTCACCTCATAAAAACTTTTGGAACGGTCTTCATTTATAAAAAGGAAATACACTCAAAGGATGTTGTTTGAGTAAACAAGTTTCACACTTTTCACTTCACATAATTTCAGTCATTTATAATGTCATTTATAATTACATTAAATAATGTCATTTTTTAGCAGTTGACACGGCAAGATAGTCTGTCTATTCTATTCTATTGAAAGAATTCTATTGAAAAAATAAGACCAAAAAAATGTACACAAAATGCAATTTAAGAGGACAAAAAGAGAAAATGTCTTCTTAAGGACGTGGGGTATACAGCTGTTCCTTCAATAGGAATTTATCAGTGGCAGCAGGTGCTGCTGAACAGATTTTTTTTTACCTCTTCTGGAACAGCGCGAATGTTGGTGAAGCCCTTTCTAAAGACCACAAAGACTCGTCGAGCTCCACAGCGGAGAGCAGAGGTGGCGCAGTCGAACGCTGTGTCTCCTGCACCCAGGACGATCACATTCCCATGCAGCTTTGGCAGCTGTGAGCGGCAATTACACATGCCTTCAAGAATGAAAAAAACACAAATTATGAGTAAAATTTAGGTGAAAATAAATATAAAATGCATAAAATATTGATTGAAATCAGTAACATTTGACCTCTGAATGTCACAACTAAGAAATAGTTTCTGAATACACATTTTCTGTTAAGCCTTTGATGAACAGGCTATAAAATAGATATAGAAAAAAATAAGCTTAGACTGGTCACTTTAGACCAGTGTAGTGCATCAAAGGGTAAAGTATAGTAATTTTGTAACATCGTATACACATGAACACAACAGAAGATTAGCTGAATTATTGTGAAAGGATGTCAATTGGTATATAGTTTTTTTTTTTTTTTTTTTTTACATTGCACCATGTTGAAAGGATTTTGTCTCTCTTCTTCAATACCTATTTTACTGGCTTTTGCAACCAAAGGAAGGAAATCCTTTGATGTGTAGAATCCCTGTTCCGTGGTCAAGCCCTCGAAAATCTTGTCCCTGTTTGCTTGTGGAAGACCTGCAGGACAAAAAGAAAAACAAATTAATTTAAAATATTGTGTGCTGAGATTAAAACAGTTGGAGGCGATGCATGATGAGTCAGATATAACAATGTGCTTTCAAATTTTGAGGCAAGGGGATTTTGAATGCAAAATTATATTTTTCATAATTACGTGAGGAAATATATTGCCTATTCTGAACAGGTCTACATTTAGTTTTTGCAGATCATTTGCAAATATTATATTATATTATATTATATTATATTATATTATATTATATTATATTATATTATATTATATTATATTATATTATATTATATTATATTATATTATATGTAAGGGAAAAAAAAAGTACATCCAAGTTGTTGTTATCATCTGTTGTATAAGCCTGATGCATTTTACTTGGCAAAAACTGTCAGGACTAGTAATTCTTGTTTTGGTGGCAGAGTCTGGACACTAGTCCTGTCATGTCTATTATTGTGCTCTGCTGGAGTTTCCTCTGGTCGAGCACTTCATCCTGCATGCTCCTACTTGACGCGGTGTTGGTGTTGTTTAAAGCATGCGGCCTGGTATTTACATTGTGGTCGCGTGCTTTAGTGTTGTTTCATGTGAACATGCAGTTAATGAGTTCTCTCATTGGCTGCGTGTTCGTGAGCACATGGCATTTGTTGGATCTTTGTACCATGTGCTCTCCCATCTATTCTCTTGGCCTACCCATCTTATGATCCTATTATTCGTCATTTTGTTCACCTGCCTGCTTGTCAGTGTATTGGTGTACTTTCCCTATTTGTTTTCTAAAAGTGTTGTCCTGTGCTGGTCTGTCATCGTATTGCATCAGTCAAGCCAAGCCAAGTCAAGTTAGTCTTGTTATGTTGTTACATTTTCCCCCCACTGGATTGTTTTAGTTGTTTGTTTGTTTTTTGTTTGTTTATTTCTTTCTTTTATATAATAAAATCCTTGGTTCTTTGCATTTGGGTCTTCGTCTCATCATTCTCAACACCCAACCCGGACAAAAGAAAAATAAGTACACAATTTTTTTACAAACGTATTACACAATTATTTGCCAGAACAAAACATTGATTTGTGCTTTAATAGTTTTTTTTTTTTTTTAATTAAACGCAAAGACGTCGAATCGAAAACAGCTGAATGAAGATGTTTCAAGTATACACTCACCTATGTATTATACAGTCACAATATGGTGCCAAAGAGTCAAAACCCAAGTCACAGACAGACAAGCATAAAATATGGACCCGAAGACAGTTAAGAAGATTCAAAATATACCCGGATGAGCGTGTGTTACTTGTTTCAATACTTGTTATCTGGGAATGACATAACTTGAAATGTCAAGACTGACCAATCAGAATCAAGCATTCCAGAAGGCTATGTAAAAATATACTTTATAAAACCTATTTAAATTAAGGTAGGAAAAATCTGCTTTGCACCTTGGCGCATGGTCTAAAAGGGTTGAGCTTATTTTCTGAGTGAGTTATGGGTGTGTTTTGAAAATAAACCAATCAGAGTCTTATCTCCCATTCCCTTTAAGAGCCAGTTGCATTGCGCCATAGTGCATTTGTATGGCACACTTTGTAAGTGGAAAAAACTGAGCATTTCACTAGCAAGAAAACAGTTAAACAGAGCATCTACAGTGCGAGAATGAGATAAGGTCTTCTCATTATCTACTTTAACTTTCTCTCTCGTGGATAGGGAAACCTTATAAATAATTAATTTAGTTTGTTAAGCGCAAATATTTGATTCAAAACTATTTCTAAATTCAGTTCTAATTTCCAGCAAACGGATAAATGAACAATAATAAAAAAGTGTGTTCGAACAACCGAGTTATATCCAAATACACATGCTCTGCCCCATATGGTCTAAAACCTGACAGGTGGGCAAATCCAAGCTTGTTTTTAATAAAACAAATATAAATATCCATATAATAAATAATACTGCTAATAATAATAATAATAACAACATTTTACAAAAGCAAATTGTTATGAATAAATTGAATATGAAAATGTACAATTTTGAAAAGACGATGTGGCACTCAACCATCATTGGGGCATAAATAGTGCAAATGACATCATACACATTCATTTGAATTAGCCAATAAATCTAAAACATTTCAAATTGCTGTGAGATTGCGTTGGTTATCATAATTATTTTCTTTTTTTTTTATTTTCTTGTTTCCTTTATTCTTGTTGATGTAAAACACTTTGAATTACCATTGTGTATGAAATGTGCTATATAAATAAACTTGCCTTGCTTTGAAAAAGCAGCTAAATAAATTTGAGTCCAAAAGTCCCATGTTAAACCTGAGAGAAGTCATGATTTTTTATTTATACATATATATATATATATATATATATATATATATATATATATATATATATATATTAAGGGTGGAGCCGAACCCGAATACGGTATTCGGAAAGGCACGAATAGCGTGTTTTTACGAATACTTGATTCGAACAAATACTTGAAAAATTATTTGTATTCGGGAGCAAGAAAAACACTATATCAAAAAGCAGCGTTTCCTCATGAGACCACAGTGCATGCCCGCGTGAGTGAGTGAGAGAGAGAGAGAGAGAGAGAGAAAGAGAGAGAGAGAGAGAGAGAGAGAGAGAGAGAGAGAGAGGCAAAACGCGCCAATGCCCGAAACTGAAAGCGAGACGTGACTTTAAAGGGGTTGTTTCATATGGATTTATTAATCATTCTTACTGTTCAGTGATCGCAAACTGCCGTAGTTTATTAAAGACGCAAACCTCTCACTGCACGACAGCTGCGCGCCTTCAGCAGACCTCCTCATTCCTGCAGCACGAGAGCTTTATTATCGTTTATGCGCGCCAAAAGTGGCGGATCTGTCCAGTAAAATATCTGACTGCGTGTCACCGCATCCCTAAGGACTGTTTGGCGAAATATTTGACTGCATGTCAATGCATAACAAACGACTGAAAGGATATAACTAGAGAACTCTCCACTGTGCTACTGGGTGAGAGCGTATGGCAAGCCGTTTTAGCATTTAAACCTTGTTCAGACTATCCATAAATATATTTAGAGATATCTCTAAATTATATTTTGACTTGTCATAACTATAATTCGACTAGTCAGATTGGAAATATCTGCAAATATATTATGACTAGTCATATTCCACCATTGACTTCCATTGAAAAATATTTGCAGATATCTCTAAATAAGTTTTGACTAGTCACAATTGTAATTAGAGATATCTCCAAATGAATTTTGACTAGTCAAAAATCCAATTCAAGATATCTACAACTGTAATTAGACTTTTAGTAAATTAATTAGAGATATCTTCAAATATATTTGTAAATATCTCTAAATATGATGAATTAAAGATATCTCCAAATGTATTATGACTAGTAAAAACTCAGTTAGAGATATCTCTAATTACAATTGTTACTAGTCAAAATTCATCTGATTTCGTACTAGTACAATTGTAATTGCAGATATGTCTAATTGTCATTCTGAGTAGTGGAATTATAATTATGACTAGTCAAAATATAATTAGAGATATCTCTAATATATTTATGGAGTCAGAACAAAGATTTAAATGCTTAAAAGGCTTGCCATAGAGAGCGCTTCTCACTGAACAGAGCACCGCGCAACCTTATGTAATGTATTATCACATGCACTAAAAGCATCCTAAAAGCATCAACACAGCCACATTCTGCCCCAGCAAGTCAGTTTCAAACATAAAAAAAAAAAACAAACAAACTTTGTGTCTTTTTTTGTGGCTGGCAGATGATAATAGCAGGGCTGTATCTTTTAGTATTATATAGAATACTTTTGTTCTGCCAGATTTCCCAGGCAGGGTTTTATTTAGATTTATTTAGTTAATATTAGTTTTTGGAATTCTGTCCATTGGAAAGAAGTTCTTTCAGAAGAAGAACAGTTTTTTGAAGTATTATTTGTTTTTATTCTGTCTATTCAGTGTCCTTCAACAAGAACGGTGGTGGTGGGGTTCATAATATTCACAATGGTATTTTATTAGTTGTTGGTTTAACCATAGATGAGATAATGGCTTCTATGTTATTTTCTTTTCAATGACATTTC